>NC_136420.1:283470740-283520740 GCF_052625555.1 Lactuca saligna
CATTTAAACTCATGAACTAAAACATACAAGTAATGATAAGATGTTAAAACACAAAACATTCCCATAAAGATTCAAGAACATGTTCATGGATTCTTCAACATTCAACAAGAGTTCAAAGGATTAACCAAAAGTCAACCAAGATTAGCTTAGCCAATCATGGCTAAACCCAAAGAAACAAAGTTAGAGAAAATTGTACCAAACATTAAGCAAGAATAAAGAGGTAAAAATATGATGTTCTTCAAGGGTTCTTGGCCTTCAAAAGTCTTCAAAACTCCAGAGAGAATCTCCAAAAATCGGATGTCTATGAGTCTTCAAAAGATGGGCACAAACCTTCCTCAAATAGCCTTCCAAATGGATTTCCGAAATTACCCCTGCAAAGCCTTGCGCGACCCGCGTGCTACTGCGCGGGTGGGTTGCGCGGGTGGTGCCTGACATGGGTTTCTTTGAGATTTTAGGCCTCCGAAGCATATCTCACTAGCCCAGATCGAATCCAATCACCTCCTAGCCCATTTTCTTCAGGTTTTTCTTCATTTTAAGCCCAATTTGACCTCTCCAAATCCTCCAAAGCTCGTGAACTCGCCCGATTAATAATCTACGTACGCTTGAATATTCCCCCGCATCTTGCAAATTTAAAGTTTATTTCTCTCCAAGTCTTCAAATAATCATCAAGATCACTCCATGCATCATCTCCACTACCCATCAAGCCCAACATCATTTTTGTCTACCAAATCTCATCGCCTCCCATACGTCCCGAACACTCCCGCTCCGCTAGACCCGAAAACCTGCAATTATGCTCACAAGATTCGAAAGTACCCGAAATAGTCATAAAATAACAAAAAGGAAAATATGCATGGAAATTATCTAAATTATGAATGAAATATGATAAAATAAACTATAAAAAGAAGTAAACAAAACTATCAATGTACATTTTATAACATCGAGTTACCAATGTGGTTTCTCACGTTCAATGCGTAACTAACTCATAGTTAACAAGTCATATCTCTAGGTTTGAAGACTTATATGATATTACCGTCTCACGATCACTCGAGATAAATTCCATGAAGTGATGCCAGCGAGCGTGGGTTGAATCCAATACTCATAACGTATGAGCACTCATGAGTGTTGAGACCATGTCCAACATCTTAGACCTCTACAACCAACTCATGACAGTCTTATTTCATATCTACTCCCAACATATGACCGATTGTCGATAATTTGAATAATATGTAAAACAACATAAATATTCTGGAAGTCAAAACATGCAAAAGAAATAATAGTAAACGATTGACAAGTGATAACAACACTTTACTCATAAATAAACATAACTTTTATTCATCATCAAATGTCAATTACATTTTACAAATTTCAAAATTATCTAACTAATAAAACTAATATCATGCTTCAGCCCTATGCTCCTAGCATGCTGGAGATGCTTAACCCTACCTAGTCGCTTCGTGAGGGGATATGTCGGGTTCTCATCCGATGGTACTCTCTTTGCCACGAGAAGTCCTTCTTCTATACGATGTCTGATGAAATGATATTTTCTGTCGATGTGTCTGGATCTCCCATGATCCCTTGGTTCCTTTGCTAAGGCAACTGCACTTTCATTATCACAGAAAATCTCTATAGGCTCCGATATAGCTGGTACAACTCCAAGGTCTCCAATGAAGTTCTGTAGCCACATAGACTCTTTTGTCGCCTCGCTTTCCGCTATATACTCTGATTCTCAAGTTGAATCATCCACTGTCTCCTGCTTGGAACTTTTCCAAGAGATTGCTCCTCCATTTAAGGTAAAGACCCAGCATGACTGAGAGCGGAAATTTTCCCTATGAGTCTGGAAGCTAGCATCCCTATACCCTACAACTCTCAAGTCATCACTCCCACCAAGGGTAAGGACCTAGTCCTTAGTCCTCCATAGGTACTTGAGAATGTTTTTTACCGCTGTCCAGTGAGCCTTACCAGGATTCCCCTGATACCTGCTAACCATGCTTAAAGCAAAGGCTACATCTGGATGAGTACAGGTCATAGCATACATGATCGAGCCTACTGCCGAAGCATAGGGTATCCGACGCATTTCTGCTAGCTCATCCTCAGTACTCGGGCTCTGAGTCTTACTCAGTCTAATGTTACTCTGGATGGGTAACTCTCCTTTCTTGGAATCTTGCATGCTGAATCTGTTCAACACCTTGTCCAAGTAGGTACTTTGACTAAGTCTAATTAGTCTTTTACTCCGGTTTCTCAAGATCCTTATCCCTAGAATATAGGCAGCTTCTCCTAGGTCCTTCAAAGCAAAACTCTTCCCAAGCTAAGACTTAATTTCTTGCAGAGTTGGGATGTCATTTCCTATGAGTGGTATGTCATCCACATACAGTACCAAAAATCTAACTATACTCCCACTAGCCTTGACATATACACAAGATTCATCTTCACTCCTAGAGAAGCAAAACTCTTTGACCTTCTCATCAAAGCAAAGATTCCATCTACGAGTTGCTTGCTTTAATCCATAGATGGATTTCTCAAGCTTACACACTCTATAAGGGTACTCTGAGCTGACAAAACCCTCTGGCTGATTCATGTAAACATTCTCAGCCAACTTTTCATTAAGGAAAGTGGTTTTGACATCCATTTGCCATATTTCATAGTCATGAAATGCATCTATGGCTAACAATACCCTAATAAACTTAATCTTGGCTACTGGAGAAAAAGTCTCATCATAATCCACTCCAGGAGTTTGAGAGAAGCCCTTTGCAACCAGTCGTGCCTTATAAGTGTGTACATTACCATCCATTTCAGTCTTCTTCTTGAAGATCCATTTGCACCCTATAGTCTTACGACCTGGCACATTGTCAACCAAGTTCCAAACTTGATTGTCATACATGGATTTTATCTCGCTATCCATTGCCTCTGTCCATTTAGCAGACTCAGGGTCTGCCATAGCTTCCACATAGCTGTTAGGTTCATCTAGACCTACTAGTGTTTCATCACTAATAAGTGTCTCAACTTCCGCAATAATATGGAAACCATAGTAATGCTTAGGTGCATTAATAACCCTTGTGGAACGCCTCAGAGGTACAACTGGAGGTATAGTTGGGTCAACAAGAGATTCCTCCTTTAGTTGACTGCTAGGGTTTGAGGTTCCTTCACCACTTGACTCTTGAAGTTCTTCAAGGTCAATTAGACTCCCACTGTCTCCTTGGCTTATGAACTCTCTCTCTCTCTCTCTCTCTCTCTCTCTCTCTCTCTCTCAAGACATCCCTCCTTGCTACAAAGACCACATTCTCACTAGGTCTGTAGTAGAGGTAACCAAAGGATTTTTGTGGGTAGCCGATGAAAATACACTTCTCGCTTCGAGGTTCAAGCTTGTCATGAGTCTCGCATCTCACGAAAGCCTCGCAACTCCAAACCTTGATGTGGGCTAGATTAGGAACTTTTCTAGTCCACATCTCGTGAGGTGTTTTGGCAACCTTCTTTGTAGGGACCAGATTAAGGATATGGGTGGCAGTCTCTAAGGCATACCCCCAAAATGAGATTGGTAGCGTAGCTCGAGTCATCATGGAATGAACCTTGTCCAACAAGGTTCGATTATGCCTCTCATCTACACCATTCAACTGTGGTGTCCTAGGAGGTGTCAATTGTGAGATAATCCCACATTCCCTAAGATAGTCGAGGAACTCAGTACTAAGATACTCACCACCACGATCGGAGCGAAGCATCTTAATGTTCCTGCCCAATTGATTCTCGACTTCTTGTTTAAACTCTTTAAACCTTTCAAAAGTCTCTAACTTATGCTTGATTAAGTAGACATATCCATATCTACTATAATCATCTGTAAAAGCCACATAATAACGATTAGCATCCCTTGTGGCATGTTTGAAGGGTCCACACACATCCGTGTATATAAGGTCCAACAAACCTTCACCCCTCTCACAAGAACCAGTGAAGGGTGACTTTGTCATTTTCCCAAGTAAGCATGATTCTCAACTATCATCTGACTTTAGGTCAAATGACTCCAAGACTCCATCCTTTTGGAGTTGGCCTATGCATTTCTTGCTTACATGTCCAAGACGACAATGTCATAATGATGCTTTATCCATATTATTATTATTAGTAGAATTAATACACAATACATTATTTCCTAAGTTATCTACAATAGACACAGCTTCATACACACCATCACAAGGTAATGCTTTAAAATAAAACACATTATTAAAGAAAGCATTTATTCCACCAATTTCATTATCAAAAGAAAAGGTAAAACCTTTTTTATACAAAGCATGAAAGGAAATAACATTTCTTGCCATTTCTGGCGAATAACAGCATTTATTCAAATCTAAAGTACATCCACTACTAAGCAATAAAGTATAAACTCCAATCTTGGTGACAGGTGAAAGTTTCCTTTTCGCCATGATCAAGTTTATCTTTCCATGCTCCACATTCTCATTTGTTCTTAGTCCCTGCAATTCAGAACAAATATGAATACCGCAACCGATATCAAGGACCCAAGAGTTAGAATAGAGTGAATTACTAGATGAGATAGTGTAAGTACCTGCATGGTTGGGTTTAACCTTCCCATCCTTCACGTCTTGCTGGTACTTTGGGCAGTTACACTTCCAGTACGCCTTTTCGTGGCAGTAGAAGCATTCAGCCTCTTTGGGATCAGAAGAAGGTATAACGACACCTTTCTTGCTTCCGCTAGAAGAGGAGCCATCAAGGGTCTTACCCTTGGTACCCTTCGAAGGGTTCTTTCTCTTCTTCCCTCTACCTTTCCCGATTGCCAGGATAGGTGCTGAGTTTGGAGTAGTAGCAAGAGTGGTCACAACCGATTTTCCTTTAAGACCTGATTCTGCGGTCTTTAGGAGTCCTTGAAGTTTGCTAAGTGTAACTTCCTCCTTATTCATGTGGTATGTCATGCGGAATTGATTATAACACGAAGTTAAGGAGTGCAAAATAATATCTATTGCTAACTCCTCAGGGAAGTTTAAATTCAACTTCATTAATCTATCCACATACCTTTGCATTTTCTGCATGTGGTTTGTGATGGGTTCACCATCTTTCATACGGGTTGTGATCATAGAGGAGATAATTTTATATCGCTCTTGACGAGCACTCTGATGGTAGTGGTCCATCAAATCTTTGTGCATCTCAAAAGGATAGTAGTCCTCATAGGAATTTTGGAGCTCGGCTGTCATGGTGGCCATCATGATGCATGCCACTTTGGTAGCACCTCTTTCATGTGCCTTATATTCAGCAAACTCCTCAGGAGTAGCGGTTGGCTTAGGTACCTTGAGCTCCTTATCAAGAACATATTCGTTGTTCTTGTAACGAGTGACCATCCTGATGTTTCTGATCCAGTCAGTATAGTTGGATCCATCAAAGATTACTCTCCCACAAAGGTTCATGAGAGAGAAGGAGCCAGTAGGGTTTGAGCCAGGAGTAACATTGTTAGAAGACATCTGAGAGGAAGAAAGTAAGTTTAGTTTAGATATAGGGATAGTCCTTAATAAAACACCTAAATGTAGTAATAAGGCTAGGATCCAATCACAATATATTATAACCTAGAAGAGGGATGTCGTAATCCAAGTTATAACATATTTGAAAGGTAGGTGAATGACGATTCACCAATTTCCACCATGAAAATGAAATATAAATTATTAGGTTTTATTTGGATTTTAGAAATTCTTAGATTCTTTGAGATTCATTGAACTTTTCAATGGAATGTTTCAATCTCGAGTGTTCCCTTCATCTTTTGTGACTGGGATATCGAGGACCACAAAACAAGGTGTGAAGTAACCATGCAAATTACTTGGTACCCTTAATGTTTTTCACTTAATCGCTGTGCCGGTAAACCACATGCGCTCCTTCCGACCTCATGAAAAACCTTAAGTCACCCTTTGCCTTCCTTGTTAAGTCCAAGTTAGTGTGTCGGTAAACCACACACGCTCCACCAACGACTTAAACAAGGTGCAAAGTGTAATTTCATGGATTAGCACCTTATTCACATTTTTCCTAAAGTAACTAAGATTGGGAATTTATAAAACATTTAGTTACTTTATAATAATCATTATACTTTTAATGATAATTTATAAGTCCTTGTCTTACCCGTTCGGCTAACGACCCTCCACCAGTCAAGCAATCGGTGGGTGCGAGTAGACACCCATTAACTTGCTATTTTATAGGTAACAACCTTATACCCACCTTATAGACCGGCTTCGTGAACGAGGCGTACTAGCGGTAAGATGACTTTGTTCTTATACATATATATATATATATATATATATATATATATATATATATATATATATATATATATATATATATATATATATAATTATTAAATAATAATACTATAAGTATAAGGGTTGAATTTTAATTTTTTAAAATTCTAAGGGTTGGAACTAAAGTTTTAATCAAGACTTTACTTGTTCCAAAACTTGAGGGCAAGTTTTGTAATCTTTCAAAACTTTTCATTTCTTGTAACTTATGAGTTTATTAGGGTATTTAAATATGAAGACTCTTCATTTAATAACCCATGAGTTCTTTTAATGGTTTTTAAGCAAAGTGACCTTTGGTTTTCCATAACTTGAGGACAAGTTATGGAATCCATTAAAACACATAAATATCATGAATTAATCTACCACATAGGTTACAAATAATTCCTATGATCGTCTAAACATCATAAGATCAAGAACATGAATATGAATACTTTCATGTATAAAAAATTACACTTAAAAGCTTGTAATTTTGATAACTTGTTGTTGTAAATGGATTAGCATAAACATTACACCATGTAAAACATGTTTACACAAACCAAAACAATTTAGGGTAATGTTTCTAGTCCATTTCCAGCAACTAAAACAGAAATTCTGAAACTTCAGCTTCTACTCGTCGAGTGCATGAACTGACTCAGCGAGTAGCTTGCATTTGGTCATCAACTCGTCGAGTCCACCTATGGACTCGGTGAGTTCATATGGGCAGAAAGCAGAAAACTCGATTTTTCAAGCATTTTGCACAAAAATCAAACAAGCAAGCCTAGGCTCTGATACCACTGATTGGTTTTGAGCATTCTAACACTTCCTAAGTGTACACGCAACCCTAATAACCTTGGATCTATGTTTGTCTAATAATCATGCAAAGTTGATTTCCAAGGCTATGATCCTATCTAGTATACATGGGGAACAATTTTAACTTAAATAATAGATAGAATTACATACCTTGTTGTTGTGGGTGTTCCTTGAAACCTTGTGATCCTACCACCCCAAGTGTGATGCCTCAAATGCTTCACACAACACCAAATGCTATGGAGTAAACTTGGAGAGAATGTATAACACTCAAAATCGGCTCTAGCCCTCTTGTTTCTTGTCTAACCGAGTTTGGGGAGAACACATGAGCTTTATATAGTGTTGACACATCTAGGGTTACACCCTAATGTGTCATGACTCTTCATTTGCATGACCCATGGGTTTGTAACTCCCATGGAGCCTCCATGGACTATCCAATGGGTATAACCCATCTTGATTATCCATGGAGCCTCTTAGCCCACTATATAACTTATGGATGATTTACATAATCAATCCATACATTTAATTAGTTGTCTTTTGATCACTTAATTAATTCTAAGTTAATTCTTGATCAAACTAATTAAATAATATTATTAATATATTAGAACTTATAATATATTAATAAACCATATGTGTTATTTCTCTCATTTAGTTTATCCAATTGCATGGAGCCATGCAACCCAAATGAACCATGCTGGGTCGAGTCAAGTATTTACCAAAAATAGTTATGGACTTAGACACTTTATCCAACATATATATATATATATATATATATATATATATATATATATATATATAAGAATTGTATCTATTATATGTACAGAAAGTTACAACATGAGTTATCGTGTGTTTAAATGTTGAGATTACTAGTCTTACCATTACTAGGCTCACCAATTCTGATGTAGAGATTTAAGGAGGCCTTTTTTATTCCATATGAGGTCGGTTTTTAATATGCTTTGTGCTTACCACCCTCACCACCCTATTGCATTTTGAGAATAGAGTTACCGAAAGGGTTTGATAGTGATAATAGTAAATCTAAAAGTATTTTAAATACAAGTATAAAACAAAATCCCATTTTATTAATAGAATGTGAAGTTCATATAATCCATGAAAATTGCACATTCTCTTTATATTCTGTTGGTGGAGCTCATGTGGTTAACTGACACATCAATCTTGAGTATAGTTAAGAATGAAATGGAACTTGCAAAAATCAAGCATAACTTGATCCGGGGACCATGTGACTTTGCATGGTTAATTCACAATCTATTTAATGTAAATCTTGTGTTATCTATAAAAGTTGTACATTCTCTTTATAACTTGTTGATAGGGCTCGTGTGGTTAACCTAAACATCAATTTAATAGTATAGGTAGAGAATGATATGGAACTCGCGAATCTCAAGCATAACTTGAGTCGAAGACAACACGATTTTGTATGGTCGCTTCACCATCTATTTAGTGATTCACGGCGACCCCGCCATTGAATTTGAGATGAACATAATCTGAGATTAACTTGCCATTAATAGTTAATAAATTTTAAAGATGAAGGAATTTGGGGGTGATCGAAATTGGCAAATGGATTTGTCTACCTAAATAATGTTATGGTGTTTTACTGCATCCCTTTACACATGATGAAGCCAAATACAAATCCTAGCCTTCTTAAATAATTTATTGTGATTATTTCTAAGGATAAGTAAAACAAACTATAACAAAAATTTATATTGAATGATGTTTATAACCTTATCCAGTAAAATCTATTGCTTTAAAACCTCTAAAAGGATTAGTTATTAAGATGATCAATCTTGTCCAAATTCGTAGTTTGGGAATAGTTCTTATAAACGAAAGGAAAGATCATGCCTTTGATAAAGCTTTTCCTAGATTACTATAAACATTGCAATATAATTTAAAGATAAATTATCAAGTGTACGTTGTAAACAGACATATTGAAGTAAAATTGATATTACTTGAGTTACGAGTTGACTAGGTTTAGTCGACTAGTTAACGTCTACACATAATTACTTCACTCTGATTTTGATATGAACAACTTGTTTGAAACTAACATAGCCAATCATAGAAACTCAAACTTCAAACACTCCCATATTTTTACTATCATGAATAGAAGTAGCAAGAAGAAGAAAGCCTATTGCCCATGAGTTAAAAGGTGATTAGTGTTGGTATACCTAATCTAGGCCCAAATGCTAATGACAAAAGAAGGCTTATTCTGAGATATGCTTTGATAGCAATTTGTTTTCATAATAAAAAGGGACTAAGAAATTATAAATGAACAATATAAATTTGATCATGGATTACAAGTCCATGCTACTATCCATAGGATCAAAAAATAAATGGTCCTCCTATCTTTAGTGTTCAATCAGATATATGCATTTATAATACAATACTTCTAAGAATTAAGTACTGACATTTGCAAGAATGTTCATTGACTAAAATGAAGTAAGAAGACTGAAGCATGAAGAAGATAAATCTGATCATGAATTCCAAGCCCTTGCTACTATTCATAGGATCAAAAGACAATTCTTTTCTTAAATGTTTAGAAAAACGACACTTTTTTCCATACACTAAAGTTGTTCCAAAATTTGGAGAATTTTTGGGGGGATTTCAAGAGTGTTATTTTTTAAGATCTTTTTCAGCAACATGAACATATTTTGTTCATTTTTTGGTCCAAGGAAATCCGAAAAGCTCATTATTCGACTAAAAGTGTCAAAATTGTCGATTTTTTGGATTTGTGTGAAATTTTTAAGCCGCATGTCAAAGGGGAGGATTGTATTGTATATTCCACATTGAGCACCTTCTCATTCCCATTTCGGTTTTATAATCATATTTCAATTATAAAAACAAGATAGATTTAAATATAGGAATTCGAAGTCGAAACTTTGGGATTTTTGATATTAGGTGAATTTGAAGACCGACTTTACGTTGAGGGGGAGTAGATCATGAAGTGATTCGAATTGGAATTTATAAAGTGATTTGGGTTTTACCAGTCTCATGAAGGGATTGGACATAATGAAGACTTTTGGGCTGTGTTTTCATGTTAAAACTTGGGTAATTAATCCGTGGAGTTTTGGATTCTCTAAATTACCTTTTGATGCTTGGATTGTAATGTCTCACATTCTAGAACGCGGATTAGAAAATCATTGAAGACTTGAAGATTTATGCTCATTTCTACATTTTTCACGTTTGAGGTTTCGTTTTCAAAGTTGCTCATTTCGGAGAGTGAAACCGAGTAATCCATTCCTAACTTTGAGGGAGAAAATGTTGGGTACAAAGTTCTCCATTAGATGACTAGTGAAGGCTTGGATTGAGAAGACCCACTTGCCTATGTGGTTACTAAAGCCTTGTAACATGATATATATATATATATATATATATATATATATATATATATATATATATATATATATATATACAGAGAGAGAGAGAGAGAGAGAGAGACACTAGTTGTAACACCTCTATAAATAGTGGTTTGCATATCACTATTAGAGTGTGCTTTAGAGATGTAACATTAAGAGTGTGAGTGTATGTTAATTATGTAGATTTAGATCTAGATCCTTTTTTGTAATACCTTTCATAATCAAATACATCTCTTAGATACCCAAATAATCATGTTCATTTTGTTCTTTAAAATTCCGCATGTCAAGTCAAATGCTCATAACACATCGATATTTGTTGAAATTAGTTTAACTAATCGAACGTTATGATTGACTACAATGCATACTAATATAAATACATCCAAAAGGTGTGGGTGAAATGTGTTTATGGAATCATAGTCTGGATATATAAATGAGAAATGCGTTACCAAGTATCCATTTGGATCGGATTTTGGATATCATTTGACCGCAAGTCTTATGATAAATGAAAATCTTGTTTAACAAGATAGATGATGAATACATAACTGGGTGATGCTCCTATAAAGAAAAGTTAAGAATCAATTGGACAATAGGATGGGCCACTCATAGTGAGAATCCCAGTCTAAACTTTATCAAACATATAAGGTATTGTGAAAGAGTCTCACGAGCTATCTCCACCCAAAACACTGACAATATGAGTGTTAGTTGGATAGTGAGAAAAATCATTCGTTGATTTTGTACTAGACGAGTCATACTATGTTTGCTAACAATTCATGCATTGTACTATGAATAGAGTTATGAGAAGTACTTTGGTCTTGTACCAACTGAGAAAATTCATGAAACACTCTATGATATATGAAGTGGGATTCACTCCTTGCTTGCATATATGAAAATAGATGATTATGAGGCTTACGCTCAGCATGAAGCGCTCAACAATCTAGAACTTAGAATAGAGATGTGTTATCTTGTTAGAGAACCAATCAAGCATTTTTGATAGTTGTTTAAAAAGCTTTTGAGAACAAAGTGTATGTCACTCGAAGGATCGTCTTCCAAGTAAGGTAGCCAATATCCAAAAGTGCTAGTGGGAGCCATATTGATATTGATAAGATTCAAGAGTCAAAAATCAAGAACCTAAAGTTGCACAAAACAATCAATTCGGGATTGAAAGAGCTATTGAGGACACTGACATATTTCCATTTTTTCTTTATAAATCTGATAGAGGACGTCATACACCTAGTTGTATAAGTGTATATATTACTAAGCTATATGAGCCAGTGGTAGATATCAATCAGAGTTACTAGTAATCAGAAGCCACGGTAGACCCAAAAGACTACAAAATGAAAGGAAGACATGGAAAGAAAGATTCAGTCCATGTATGTTGAAACTTGGTAGATCAAGCACTTGGCCTTAACTATTAGGTGTTGGATAAGGTGTCTAAGTCCATAACTATTTCTGGTATGTACTTGACCCGACCCGGCATGGTCCATTTGGGTTGCATGGCACCATGCAATTGGATAGACTAAATGAGAGAAATAACACTTGGAGATTATTAATATATTATAAGTTCTAATATATTAATAATATTATTTGATTAGTTTGATCAAGAATTAATTTAGAATTAATTAAGTGATCAAAAGATAACTAATTAAATATATGGGTTGATTATGTAAATCATCCATATCTTGTATAGTGGGCTAAAAGGATCCATGGACTATCAAGTTGGGTTCCACCCATAGGATGCTCCATGGATGCTCCATGGGAGTTACAAACCCATGGGTCATGGAAATGAAGAGTCATGACACATTAGGGTTTAACCCTAGATGTGTCAACACTATATAAGTAATGTGTTCTCCACCTAAAATCGGCTACACTAAGAAACAAGAGGGCTTGACCGATTTTGAGAAGTGTGTGTTCTCTCATAAGTTCTTCCAAGAGCATTTGGTGTTGTGTGAAGCATTTGAGGCATCACACTTGGGGTGCTAGGCTCACAAGGTTTCAAGGAACACAAACAACAACAAGGTAAGTTATTCTATCTATACTTTATGTTAAAATTGTTCCCCATGTATGCTAGATAGGAATATAACCTTGGAATTCAACTTTGCATGATAATTAGACAAACATAGATCCAAGGTTATTAGGGTTGCATGTACACTTAGGAAGTGTTAGAATGCTCAAAACCCATCAGTGGTATCAAAGCCTAGGCTTGTTTGCTCTTATTTGTGCTTAAAAGTTGAAAAAAGAATCGGAAATCTTGCTGTCTGCGAATGGACTCGTCGAGTCTATAGGGGGGACTCGTCGAGTTCATGAGTATCTTCAACCAACTCGGCGAGTGAGTTCATGCACTCGGCGAGTAGGGTCGACTGAGTGCAGAATTTCGATTTAGTTGCTGGAAATGAATTAGAAACATTACCCTAAACTGCTTTGGTAATTGAAAACTTGTTTTTGGTGGTGTAATGGCTTTGCTAATTCATTTATAAACAACTAGTTATCAAAATTACAAAGTTTTAAATGTAATTTTTGATTGTGTTCATATTCATGTTCTAGTTCTTATGATGTTTTAGATGATCATAGGAATTATTTATAACCTATGTGGTAGATTAATTCTTGATCATAATGTGTTTTAATGGAGTCCATAACTTATCCTTAAGTTATGGAAAACCAAGAGTCACACTTGAATTAAAACCATTAAAAACACAAGAGTTAGAAAAAAAATGAAGAGTCTTCATTTTATTACTCTATTAAACTCATAAGTTACAAGAAATGAAAAGTTTTGAAAGTTACAAAACTTGCCCTCAAGTTTTGGAACAAGTAAAGTTAAGTTAAAACTTTAAGTTCCAACCCCTAGAATTTTAAAAGTTAAAATTCAACCCTTATACTTATATTATGATGATTTAATAATTATATATATATATATATATATATATATATATATATATATATATATATATATATATATATATATGTATAAGAATAAAGTCGTCTTACCGCTAGTACGCCTCATTCACGAAGCCGGTCTATAAGGTGGGTATAAGGTTGTTGCCTATAAAATGGTGACTTAATGGGTGTTTACTCTCACCCACCACTTGCTTGACTGGTGGAGGGTCGTTAGCTGAACGGGTAAGACAAGGACTTATAAATTCTCATTCAAAGTATGATGAATATAATAAAGTAACTAAATGTTTTATTAAATTCCCAATCTTAGTTACTTTAGGAAAATGTGAATAAGGTGCTAATCCATGAAATTACACTTTACACTTTGTCTAAGTCGTTGGTGGAGCGTGTGTGGTTAACCGGCACACTAACTTGGACTTAACAAGGTAGGTAAAGGGTGACTTAAGGTTTATTATAGTATCGGTGGAGCGTGTGTGGTTTACCGGCACATCGATTGAGTGATAAACTTTAAGGGTACCAAGTGATTTGCATGGTTACTTCACACCTCGTTTTGTGATCCTCGGTATCCTAGTCACAAAACTTGGAGGGCACTCTCGAGATTGAAACATGCCTTTGAAAAGTTCATTGAATCTCAAAGAATCTAGGAATTTCTAAAACCAATAAAAACTAAATATCTAATATTTCAGTTTTCGTGGTGGAAATTGGTGAATCGTCATTCACCTACCTTTCAAATATGGTATAGCTTAGATTACGGCATACCTCTTCTAAGTTATATTATATTGTGATTGGATCCTAGCCTTAATATTACATTTGGGTGTTTTATTAAGGACTCCCTTAAATCTATACTAAACTTGTTCTTCTCTTTCAGATGTCTTCAAATAATGCTTATGGCTCGAATCCTAATGGCTCCTTTACTCTTATGAGTTTGTGTGGGAAAGTCACCTTTGATGGATCCAACTTCAATAAATGGATCAGAAACATCAGGATGATTACCCGCTATGAGGACAAAGAATATGTCCTTGACAAGGAGCTTAAGGAAATTGATGAGTCCACTGCAACTCCCCAGGAGATCGCTGACTTTCATACTCATGAAAGAGATGCAACCAAGGTGGCTTGCATCATGTTGGCCACAATGACAGCTGAACTCCAAAAGTCTTATGAGGATTTCTACCCTTATGAAATGCACCAAGATTTGATGGAAAGATACCATCAAAGTGCACGATAAGAGAGTTACGAAGTCATCTGCTCCATGATAACAACCATGATGAAGGACAGAGATTCCGTCACGAGCCACATGCAGAAAATGCAAAGGTATGTGGATCGTTTGCTGAAGCTTAATGTGAACTTCCCTGAGGAGCTTGCAATAGATATCATTTTGCACTCCTTACCATCGTGCTATGATCAATTCCGCATGACATATCACATGAACAAGGAAGAGGTCACCCTCAGCAAACTTCAGGGACTTCTCAAGACCGCAGAAACAGGTCTTAAGGGGAAGTCGGTTGCTATCACTCCTACTCCAGACTCAACTCCGGTCTTGGCAATTGGGCAAAGTCGAGGGAGGAAGAGAAAGAGATCTTCGAAGGGTACCAAGGCTCGGACCCTTGATGGCTCTTCTTCAAGTGGAACCAAGAAAGGTTTCATTACTCCTTCTTCTGACCCAAAAGAGGCTGAATGCTTCTATTGCCATGAAAAAGCTCATTGGAAGCGGAACTGCCCAAAGTACCAGCAGGATGTGAAGGATGGGAAAGTCAAACCCAACCATGCAGGTATTTACACTATCATTTCTAATAACTCACCCCATTCGAAATCTTGGGTCCTTGATACCGGTTGCGGTATTCATATTTGTTGTGACTTGCAGGGACTAGGAAGAAGTGAGAATGTGGAGCAAGGAAGAATAAACTTAATCATGGGGAATAGGAAAGTTACACCTGTCACCAAGATTGGAGTTTATACTTTATCGCTAAGTAGTGGGTTAAATTTAGATTTGAATAAATGTTGTTATTCGCCAGAAATGGCAAGAAATATTATTTCCTTTCATGCATTGTACAAACAATGTTTCACCTTTTCGTTTGATAATGAAGTTGGTTCGATTAATGCTTTCTTTAATAATGTACTTTATTTTAAAGCATTACCTTGTGATGGTGTGTATGAAGCTGTATCTGTTGTAGATAACTTAGGAAATAATGTTTTGTGTATTGATTCTACTAATAATAATAACTTGGATAAAGCATCATTATGGCATTGTCGTCTTGGACATATAAGCAAGAAACGCATAGGCCAACTCCAAAAGGATGGAGTCTTGGAGTCGTTTGACCTAAAGTCAAATGATAGTTGCGAATCATGCTTACTTGGAAAAATGACAAAGTCACCCTTCATAGGCTCGTGTGAAAGGGGTGAAGGTTTGTTGGACCTTATACACACGGATGTGTGTGGGCCATTCAAACATGCCACAAGGGATGCTAATCGTTATTATTTGACTTTTACTGATGATTACAGTAGATATGGATATGTCTACTTAATCAAGCATAAGTCAGAGACTTTCAAGAAGTTTAAGGAATTTAAACAGGAAGTCGAGAATCAATTGGGCAGGAACATTAAGATGCTTCGATCCGATCGGGGTGGTGAGTATCTTAGTTCAGAGTTCCTCGACTATCTAAGGGAATGTGGGATTGTCTTACAATTGACACTTCCCAGGACACCACAGTTGAATGGTGTGGCTGAGAGGCGTAATCGAACCTTGTTGGACATGGTTCGTTCCATGATGAGTCGAGCTTCGCTATCAATCTCATTCTGGGGGTATGCCTTAGAGACTGCCGCCCATATCCTTAATCTAGTCCCTACAAAGAAAGTTGCCAAAACTCCTCACGAGATGTGGACTGGTAAAGTACCTAAACTAGACCACATCAAGATTTGGGGTTGCGAGGCTTTCGTGAGACGCGAGACTCATGATAAGCTCGAACCCCGAAGCGAGAGGTGTATTTTCATCGGCTACCCACAGCAATCCTTTGGTTACCTCTTCTACAGGCCTAGTGACAATGTGGTCTTTGTAGGAAGAAGAGGAGTCTTTCGAGAAAGAGAGTTTATAAGCCAAGGAGACAGTGGGAGGCAAATTGATCTTGAAGAAATTCAAGAGTCAAGTGGTGAAGGAACTTCAAACTCTAGCCCTCAACCTGAGGATGAAACTCCTGTTGAGCCAATTGACGAATCTGTACCTCTGAGGCGTTCCACGAGAGTTAGGAGTGCACCTGAGCATTACTATGGATTCCATATTACTGCAGAAGGTGAGACACTTATTAGTGATGGACACTAGTAAGTCAAGATTACCCTAACAGCTACGAGGAAGCCATGGCAGGCCCCGAGTCTGCTAAATGGAAAGAGGCTATGGATAGCGAGATACAATCCATGTATGACAATCAAGTTTGGAACTTGGTTGAGAATGTACCAGGTCGAAAGACTGTAGGGTGCAAATGGGTCTTCAAGAAGAAGACCGACATGGATGGTAAAGTACACACTTATAAGGCTAGACTGGTTGCAAAGGGCTTCTCTCAAATTCCTGGAGTGGATTATGATGAGACCTTTTCTCCGGTAGCTAAGATTAAGTCTATTCGGGTTCTGTTAGCCATAGCCGCATTTCATGACTATGAAATTTGGCAAATGGATGTCAAAACCGCTTTCCTTAATGGGAAGTTGGCTGAAGATGTTTACATGAGTCAGCCAGAGGGTTTTGTCAGCAACGAGTACCCTAATAGAGTGTGTAAGCTTGAGAAGTCCATTTATGGATTAAAGCAAGCATCTCGCAGATGGAATCTTTGCTTTGATGAAAAGGTCAAGGAATTTGGCTTTTCTAGGAGTGAAGATGAATCTTGTGTATATGTCAAGGCTAATGGGAGTATAGTTAGCTTTTTGGTATTGTATGTGGATGACATACTACTCATAGGAAACGACATTCCAACCCTGCAGGAAGTAAAATCCTGGCTTGGAAAGTGTTTCGCTATGAAGGACCTTGGTGAAGCTGCCTATATTTTAGGGATAAGGATCTTGAAAGATCGGAGTAAAAGGCTAATTGGACTTAGTCAAAGTACATACTTGGAGAAGGTTCTGAAGAGATTCAGAATGCAAGATTCCAAGAAAGGAGAGTTGCCCATCCAGAGTAACGCCAAACTGAGTAAGACACAAAGCCCTAACATTGAGGCTGAGATAGCACAAATGAGTCGAGTACCTTATGCTTCGGCTGTAGGATCGATCATGTATGCTATGACGTGTACTCGACCTAATGTAGCTTTTGCCCTGAGCATGGTTAGCAGGTTTCAGGGGAACCCTGGCAAGGCACACTGGACTGCGGTAAAGAATATTCTCATGTACCTACGAAGGACTAAGGACTAGGTCCTTACCCTCGGTGGGAGTGATGACTTGAGAGTTGTAGGGTATAGTGATGCTAGCTTCCAGACTGATAGGGATAACTTCCGCTCTCAGTCGGGCTGGGTCTTTACCCTAAATGGAGGAGCAATTTCTTGGAAGAGTTCCAAGCAAGAGACAGTGGCAGATTCTACTTGTGAATCAGAGTATATTGCAGCTAGCGAGGCGGCAAAGGAGGCGTTATGGCTGAGGAACTTCATTGGAGACCTTGGAGTTGTACCAGCTATTAAAGAGCCAATGGAAATTTTCTGTGATAGTGAAAGTGTTGTTGCCTTAGCCAAGGAACCAAGGGATCACGGGAGATCCAGACACATCGACAGAAAATACCATTTCATCAGACATCGGATCGAAGAAGGACTCCTTGTGGCAAAGAGGGTATCATCAGATGAGAATCCGGCAGTTCCCCTCACGAAGGGACTGACTCGGGTTAAGCATCTCCAGCATGCTTGGACCATAGGGCTGAAGGATGATATTAGATTTAGTAGTTAGATAACCTCGAAATTTGTAAAGTGTAATTGACATTTGATGATGAATAAAAGTGTTTTATTTATGAGTAAAGTGTTGCTATCTCTTGTCGATCGTTTACTGTATTTCTTTTGCATGTTTTGACTTCCAGAATAATTTTGTTTGGTATAACTGTTGGATTAATGTCTAAGTCCATAACTATAATTGGTAAGACTTGACCCGACCCGGCATGGTCCATTTGGGTTGCATGGCATCATGCACTTGGATAGACTAAAATGAGAGAAATAACACTTAAGGTTTGTTAATATATTATAAGTTCTAATATATTAATAAGGTTATTTAATTAGTATTGATCAAGAATTAATTTGGAATTAATTAAGTGATCAAAAGGAGACTAATTAAATATATGGGTTGATTGTGTAAATCATTCATTCTTATATATGTGGGCTTGTGATCCAAGATTCCTTATGTTGGACTAAGTCCATGGGGTGACCCATGGATACTCCATGGAGGTTAAAATCCATGGAGCATAAGGAATGGGTAAAGTCATGAGTTACATGGTGTAACCCTAATAGCCACCATATAAAAGAAACCCATGGCTCAAGAAATCGGGACTATGTGTGTGTATGAGGGCTAGACGATTTCATGAAGTGTTCTAATTTGTCTCTAAGTTATTCCAAGTGCTTATGGTGTTGTGTGAACCATTTGAGGTGTCACACTTGGGGCACTAGGCACTCAAGCTTCATGAAGACAAGCACTATCAAAGAGGTATGTATTCTATCTTGTTATATCCATTATTTTGTATACTAGATTAGGATAATACCTTGGATGTTCATATTTGCATGTATAATAGAGAAAACATAGATCCAAGGTATTTAGGGTTGCATGTACACTTAGGAGTGTTAGAATGCTCATAACCCAACAGTGGTATCAGAGCCTAGGCTTGTTTTCTTGTTATACCTGCAATGGAAGCTGAAAAATCGAGTTTTGATGCTGTCAGCCCAGCTGACTCGCCGAGTCCATGAAGGGACTCGACGAGTCCAAGGCAAAATGCATCCAACTCGCCGAGTTGTGTTCATGCACTCGACGAGTTGGACCCCAGACAGCATATCTTCAAGGTTTTTGGCTAGAAATGGACTAGGAACATTACCCTAAGTTGTTTTGAACTTATAAACTTGTTTTTTAATGTGGTAATGTTCATGTTAATCCATTTTCAAAGATAATTGTCAATAGATTCATGTTTTGTATTAGTTTAAAGGTTAGACTAATTACATGAAAAAGTTTGATTTGAATTATCTTGTTCTTATGAGTTTCTTAGATTGATAGAAAAGTTGAATGAAATAGTTGTTTTCAATCCATTTTAATCTAAGAGTTGAGTATAAAATGTGTTTGTGTAACTTATCCTCAAGTTACATGAAGAGTCACATTAAAGACTCATAAAACTCATAAAAGTTGGCAATGGTTACAAAAGATGAAGAGTCTTGTCCTTAAGTTATGGAGGTTCAAGAGTCACTTCATTAATAAATAAATAAATAAAATATGTAACCTTAATTAATTCCATAAGTTATAAAATAAAGGAAAAAGGTTAATTTTTTATTAGTTTAAAGTCTTCCATAATTTGTCCACAAGTTATGGAACTTGAAGAGTTTTTGGATTAAAACTACTTTCAATACATAAGTTATGGAATTAATTAGTTTTGAATAGTTTCAAAACTTGCCCTCAAGTTTTGGAATTTGTAAAGTTTTCTCTTATAAATACTTTAATTCCAAGTTAGCCCTTAGAATTTTAAAAGTTAAAATTCAACCCTTATACTTTATAATATTATAAGTTAATAATATATATATGTATAAGAGTAAAGTCGGTCTTACAGCTAGTACGCCTCATTCACGGAGCCGGTCTATAAGGTGGGTATAAGGTTGTTGCCTATAAAATGGCAACTTAATGGGTGTCCACTCTCACCCACCGCTTGCTTGACTGGTGGAGGGTCGTTAGCCGAACGGGTTTGACATGACTATAATTCTCCCTTCATTAAAAGTATTAATGATAAATACTAAGTAACTAAACTCTAAATAATACCCAATCTTAGTTACTTAGGAAAATGTGAATAAGGGGCTAATCCATGAAATTACACTTTGCACTTTGTTTAAGTCGGTTAGTGGAGCGTGTGTGGTAAACCGGCACACTAACTCGTATTTAACAAGGTAGGCAAAGGGTAACTTAATGTTTATCATAGTATCGATGGAGCGTGTGTGGTTAACCGGCACATCGATTGAGGGGTAAACACTTAAGGGTACCAAGTAATTTGCATGGTTACTTCACACCTTGTTTTGTGATCCTCGGCATCCCAGTCACAAAACCTGAAGGGCACGCTCGAGATTGAAACATGCCATTGAACAGTTCAATGAATCTCAAAAGATCTAGGAGTTTCAAAACCAATTAAAACCTAATAATACATTTCATTTATCTTGGTGGAAATTGGTGAATCGTCATTCACCTACCTTCAAATTGTTTTATAGCTTGGATTACGGCATACCTCTTCTAAGTTATAAGATAGTTTGTTGGGTCCTAGCCTTAATATTACATATTGGGTTTCATATTAAGGACTTTAAGATCAACTATCTTGAATATCTCCCAAAAATATGTCTGGTTTAGACATTTATGATCTTCCCAAATCTCTTGAAACAAGCTTTCCTAAATGAAGATGATGTCCCATGGAAATCATACTTCTTTCACCTCCTCCAATTATTCTCCCTACCCCACAAGTTCTTGAAAAATTTAAGGTCACTCGAACCCTATTGGCAAGGCAAGGTCTAGGTGTGATCACATCTTGGAGATGTAGTCACATATTGACAAGCCGGGAGAGTTGGGTTTCAAAGTCTTGAGAAAGTTAGTGGCTCAACTACCTTCTAAGTCACATAGTGAGTTCTTTTGGAACACCTATGAAACAGACTATGAAAAGACCCTTAATGATCTTATCTATTGTTAAGATCAACTTCCTGAAACTTTATGGACATTGACAATGGTGACACTGGAAATACATAAAAAGCATTCTCTTCCCAATGGAAAGGGATCGGCCATAGTCAACTCGGTTGAACAAATGGTAAAGAGAAAAGCTAAGTCTGTGATAGTCCCGTGTACCATTATCAAAGGGTCCATATGTTTATATTGCCAAAGAAAGGGTCATTATTTGCGAAGCTGCCAAATTTACCTAAGGATGTTAAAGTCGATAAGGTTGACTCTACTTCAGGTAAAGTCCACTACTCTAACTCTGTTAAGTTTCTATTCTGAGATTCTTGATGCATGATGTGACTGGGTCACATGGTAATGTTTTAAGAATCAAAGAAAAGTAAAGGAACTTAAAGAAAGAATATGCTGAATCTAATCACATAGATGGATTTCTATCGCGTAGTTTGAAGATCGGATTCCTGAGCTACTTCTTAGGAGTTATGAGATATTGCTTAGGAATAGATAACAACAAGTTTTCATATGGATTGTAAGGATATGTTTTTCCGCATAGTTTTAAAATAAAAGAAAAATTTTGATTTTATTTATTTTAAAATATCCTTACAATGGCATTTGAGGAAAAATTGTTGCTTATATGATTCCATTAATAGCAAGAGTGGAAATATGTAATTGATTCTTTCATTTGTGGTAATGTCTAAATTTACCAAATAAGGAAAGATTCTCATCATCCAAAGTCTCAATGGACCGGGACTTGGAATCATGCAAGTTGTATAGCGTGATGAATGAGAACTTTCAAGTATTGGAAAAATTAAGACTAATTACTTGTTCACATGGATGTGTGAGTCAAGTAATGGACTAAGGGATCGAGTACATAGTCATGTGCACTGATTAAGTCCACCACAAAAGATGTAAAGCTATTCGTCATAGTTTACTAAAGCTCAGTAAATATGATTATACTTACAAGCTTAAGTGTAACTCTGAGACATTGGAAAAGGTTTCAATGCATAGCAGAGCGGATAAGAAGAATCAAATTAGGCAAAAGGATAAAAGTTTCTCAAATCTGAAAAGATGGGAGAGTACTTTAGTATCAGTTTTGTGATCATCTTAATGATTAAGAAACCATATCAAAATTAGTTCTCTAAGGAAGTCTTAGTGCATTCTTATGACTAAGAAGAAGGGATCTTGAATTGTTTAAATGGTTAAATCAAGAAGATGAGTCATCCTTCGTTCCAATACAAGTCTTAGAGTCATACTCCAAGATTGTAATTTGAGTGACATGTCTTAAAGAAGGTTTAAAACACTTGACAAATGTAAGAGTAAAAGTTTTCTACTCTTGTACATTTGAAATTGGTAAGTTGTGATGTTTTGGATAAAACAAAGACCAACTTCGGCCAATTGTGTGAAGTGTTTGTCTTGATTAGAATCCACACTATCTCTTGGATGTTTGACAAGGGAGTCTTATAGGTAAAGAGGACAGTGGGAGTCTTAAAGGTCTTGAAATTCTCAAGAACTAATCAAGAATAAAACCTAAAGTTCTTCACTAGCACACGACTTGAGGTTTATAACCTATCGTGTTGACATATTCTGTGCCCATTCCAATTAAAGTTGGCTTTGCATATGAGTTCTTAGAGTTCTCAATTGGTTGCACAACAACTTGGAAGCAATGGTAGGCCCTTGAGCTGCCAGGTGGCAAGAAATTAAGATTGAGTTCAGTCCATATGAGTTTGGATTTGTCATTATCCTTGTCTTGTGACTATGGTTATGACAATTCACATGGATAAGAACACATACACCATTAAATCTAAGTGTCATAAGGTTTCTCTCCGATTCATGAAAATGATGGTGAGGAAACACTTTGACTAAGTAGATTTTACTTAGATAGCAATTGTGATATTTGCATTCTCAAAGTCGTTAGTGGAGCGTGTGTGGTTTACCGGCACACTAACTTGGACTTGTGAGAAATGGAAAAGGTCAAAACGATCAAGACTATGATTACGGCATCCCTTTTCATAGTTCTTAAAATTGTTTTGACACACCCATGAGCTATCTAAGGGAAGGTGTATGTTTTTGATAAAGTCTTATCAAAAACAATCTAGTATCAGAAATCTGAACTTTGGTAAGAAAGTCAATAAAGTATTGATTTCTAGAAGTCAAGCTTTCTGAGTATATGTCAAAGCTAGTGGGAGCATAAGTGTTATGCTAATAATCATCATGTTAGTGGGAGCATGATAATTACGATAAGCATTGCAAGCTAGCAATGTTAATTATAGAAAACAAAAGTTTCAACTGGGAAAGAGTTGTTTTGCTATAATTAAGGGAGAGGAAATTATACTTCATCTCAAATCTATAAGCTTAGATCGTGAGGTTTTAATCATTTAGTCAAGAATATATATGAATTTCATGTTGGAATGGCTCAACATAAGGAAATTCTGTATATGGGTCCATTATTTGCGTTCTTAAATTCGATTATGATTACGGCATCCCTTTTCATAATATGAATTATGAGAACTTGGCAAATAGAAATGGAAATGTTATAGCAAAAGATTGGTTTAGTCTTTATGTGAGACATCATGAATCGTGTCCCATATGCTTCGGATATAGGATCGATTACATGTGCTATATTTATCCGTTCTAAAAGTTTCCAAATGCCTGGGGCATTAAGAAGGGAAAAGGTTTAGAACTGGATGTGACTATAAGGATTAAACAATTGTCGAGGACAATCTAAGGTTTACCAAAGATTGTTTGCTCAAGGACAGTTGGAAGTGTAGTGATAATTCTGGAAGGACCATATTGACATAATCTGTAAGGAGGCAACTCTTGTTCAGAAGTGATAGTCAAAATGAATCTGGAAATGTTTCAAAGTCAGAGATTTCAATCTGTGTAAGATTAAGGAAACTTAATGCAAGAAGGATGTTTCCAAGGAGTTGATCTCCTTTGGAATACTCTGTAATGATTTTTGCCAAGTCTTTCTGACTTTGCGCATAATCGTTACAAGAGGATCAATGCATATAAGTTTAGAATCTAACAGATTTCAGTAAATGACATGAATTTGGAATTCTTGCATTTGCAGTAAGGATTTGGGTGTGTGAAAAGAGAATCATTGAAGTTATGTTCATTTGATCTAGTTCACAAAATAAAGATCATAGACAAACATAGTATGCAGACTTGGTGTATGGCATGACTAGTGTTTAGAAAACATAGTGTACATGCTTGGAGCATGGGACAACTATTGTTTTAAATTCAAGAATAAAGTTGATAGCTGAAACAATATACAATGAATAATGTGTAATCATATGGTGATAAATGAAAGGTGTTTTATTTATATTCATAAGTTCTGAGACCATATTGGATTCAATTATTATTGTGTTGCACTTTGCATGTTTTGACTTCCCAAATAAACTAGGTTATTCTTCCGGAATGACTACGTTATTCAAACCATCCACAGTCGGTCATATGTTGGAAGTAGATATGAATTAAGACTGTCATGGGTTGGCTTGTAGAGGTCTAAGTTGTTGGACAAAGGGCTACAACACTCATGAGTGCTCATAAGTTCTGAGTATTGGATTCAACCCGCGCTCATTGGAATCACTTCATGGGTTTTATCACGAGTGATCATGAGACGATAATATCTTATATTCTTCAAACCTAGAGATATGAGTTGTTACTATGAGTTGATAGTACATTGATTACACGAAACGCATTGGTAACTTGATGTTATAAAACGTGTCTTTGTGTATGATTCAACAAGTAGTAGAACAAGCCATATGAGTCGAAGTTTATCCATTCCTTTTACCTTCAGGATGAAAGCGATATCTGTGGGCCCCTCGATGATTTGATGATGACAAATGGAAGTGCTCGGCCGGGCCAGGACTGATTTGATTTGTTCAATTAGTCAGTCGTCATTAATCGGAAATCGGGAAACAACAAATGGACAGAGAGAATGATTATAATCCATGTCTCAGTCCATATGATATCTAGAATGGAGGAATATATGATCCCTTATCTAATGGACAAGTCATTGACAAGATCAGAGTTCATCTACAAGGTCAGAGTTCGACAGAAGCTTTTGAGAGCTACGATTGCCAGTTGGTTCCTGAAGTCATACGCAATAATAGTTTTAGACTTATCCAAGTGGGAGACTGTTGGATTAATGTCTAAGTCCATAACTATAATTGGTAAGACTTGACCCGACCCGGCATGGTCCATTTGGGTTGCATGGCATCATGCACTTGGATAGACTAAAATGAGAGAAATAACACTTAAGGTTTGTTAATATATTATAAGTTCTAATATATTAATAAGGTTATTTAATTAGTATTGATCAAGAATTAATTTGGAATTAATTAAGTGATCAAAAGGAGACTAATTAAATATATGGGTTGATTGTGTAAATCATTCATTCTTATATATGTGGGCTTGTGATCCAAGATTCCTTATGTTGGACTAAGTCCATGGGGTGACCCATGGATACTCCATGGAGGTTAAAATCCATGGAGCATAAGGAATGGGTAAAGTCATGAGTTACATGGTGTAACCCTAATAGCCACCATATAAAAGAAACCCATGGCTCAAGAAATCGGGACTATGTGTGTGTATGAGGGCTAGACGATTTCATGAAGTGTTCTAATTTGTCTCTAAGTTATTCCAAGTGCTTATGGTGTTGTGTGAACCATTTGAGGTGTCACACTTGGGGCACTAGGCACTCAAGCTTCATGAAGACAAGCACTATCAAAGAGGTATGTATTCTATCTTGTTATATCCATTATTTTGTATGCTAGATTAGGATAATACCTTGGATGTTCATATTTGCATGTATAATAGAGAAAACATAGATCCAAGGTATTTAGGGTTGCAGGTACACTTAGGAGTGTTAGAATGCTCATAAACCAAACATATTATTCAAACCTCCACAGTCGGTCATATGTCGGAAGTAGGTATGAATCAAGACTGTCATGTTTGGTTGTAGAGGTCTTGGACAAGGCTACAACAATCATGAGTGCTCATAAGTTCTGAGCATTGGACTCAACCCACGCTCACTGGAATCACTTCATGGAATTCTATCTCGAGTGATCGTGAGACGGTAATATCATATAAGTCTTTAAACCTAGAGATATGATTTGTTACTTACAAGTTGGTTATGCATTGATTGTACGAAAAACGCATTGGTAACTCGATGTTATAAATCGCGCTCTTGTGTGTAATTCAATGAGTAGTAGAACAAACATATGAGTCGAAGCTTATCTGTTCCTTCTTGGATTAGAAGCTGATATCTGGGCCCCTCGATGATTTTGTTTTGACCTATGTACCGGGCCCGGTCAGAACTAAATTGATGTGTTCAATGAAGTTCTTTGTCAAACAAATCGGAAATCGGGAAACAAACTGTTGGACAATAAGTAAGACATTGTTCCATGTATTTGTCCGACTGATATCTAGAACAGAGGATTATATGATCACTTATCTTAAATGGCGTACCATCATCTTCTCAGTTTCGAGAAACCTTGTAAAGAGCTACGATTGCCGATCGGTTCCTGAAGTCATACTTGCAGTAATAGTTATTAGACTTATCAAAGTGGGAGACTGTTGGATAAGGTGTCTAAGTCCATAACTATTTCTGGTATGTACTTGACCCGACCCGGCATGGTCCATTTGGGTTGCATGGCACCATGCAATTGGATAGACTAAATGAGAGAAATAACACTTGGAGATTATTATATTATAAGTTCTAATATATTAATAATATTATTTGATTAGTTTGATCAAGAATTAATTTAGAACTAATTAAGTGATCAAAAGATAACTAATTAAATATATGGGTTGATTATGTAAATCATCCATATCTTGTATAGTGGGCTAAAAGGCTCCATGGACTATGAAGTTGGGTTCCACCCATAGGATGCTCCATGGGAGTTACAAACCCATGGGTCATGGAAATGAAGAGTCATGACACATTAGGGTTTAACCCTAGATGTGTCAACACTATATAAGTAATGTGTTCTCCACCTAAAATCGGCTACACTAAGAAACAAGAGGGCTTGGCCGATTTTGAGAAGTGTGTGTTCTCTCATAAGTTCTTCCAAGAGCATTTGGTGTTGTGTGAAGCATTTGAGGCATCACACTTGGGGTGCTAGGCTCACAAGGTTTCAAGGAACACAAACAACAACAAGGTAAGTTATTCTATCTATAATTTATGTTAAAATTGTTCCCCATGTATGCTAGATAGGAATATAACTTTGGAATTCAACTTTGCATGATAATTAGACAAACATAGATCCAAGGTTATTAGGGTTGCATGTACACTTAGGAAGTGTTAGAATGCTCAAAACCCATCATTAGGTGTAAGTAGATCTTCAAGTGGAGACAAGCATGGATAGGAACAAACACATAATCAAACCAAGATAGGTTATGAAGGATGTGTAACCTTAATAAGTTCAATTATGGACCAAAATAAGCATCTCACAAGTGGGATCATTATTTCAATGAGAAAGTTCGAGTTTGAATTTTGAGAAACACAGATAAGCTATATATATATATATATATATATATATATATATGTGTGTGTGTGTGTGTGTGTGTGAGTGCTAGTAGGAGTACTATTGTCACCCTTTTTTAGTACATAGACAATGTACGATTCATAGGAAACTATGTTCTAACTTAGCAAGTGTAAAAGCTTGGATTAGTATGGGAATCGTTTCGATGTGATATACATGGGAGATACAAAACACATACATTATGGAGATAGATCAAAGTGATTCTTTCGATTAAGCCAAAGTACATGGAGTCTTGAGGAAACTCAACATGTAGAATTTGGAAAGGTTCTTGCTAAATAAAATATAGTATGACATTGAGATATGCCAATGTCCTAGTTCTACTATTGAACTAGAGGTTAGTGTTCATGTCCTACATGCTTCTACAATGGGATCGATCATACATGCCATGACATGTACAAGATCTAATGACTTGTATGCTTTGAGCATGAAAGGTTAGATTATTATTAAGTTTGTGAAGAAGAAAAGGGAAATGATCTTGACAATGTGGAAGAGATTATTATAAAAGTTACATTGGTGCTAATTTCCATAATGATAAAGACAATTTAGTTCGCAGTCAGAATTCACGCTTTTACTGAATGGTGATGTATTAGCTTGGAAAAGTACCAAGTAATACATAAATAGTGGATTTAACAAACTTAGAGTATATTTTAGTTGGTTAAATTGCAAAGAAAACAATGTGTCTAAAAGAAATTCATTGGTGACATCTTTTTTGAAATTCAATCGTTGATGATCCTTTTGGAGGCTCTTTTTGACTTTAAGGGTGAAACTACCTCGAGTATGGATCCCAAGTCACACAAAACCACAAGACACATAATCAGTAGGTAACATTACATTTGATAGTGAGTCAAATGTAAAGACATCATAGTCAATAAGTCATATCGAAACATAATATTTTCGATCCATTCTGTAAGCCAATATCACTAGCCATGTCTGACAGTCAGACAAAGTCGAGCGGCATTAGATTTGTCAGTTAATTCGCTTAAACACTTTTAGTTTTGTTTGTTTTTAACCTGAGAAGTTAAGAAATATAAGTATTAATTCAATTTGGCGATTATTAAAAAGAGATCTTAATATATGATGGAGATCAATCATTGCAATTATCTTAACATTGTGTTCTCCTTTTGCATGTTTGGAACCCACTTCCTAAGTATTAATTTAATCAAACATCCATTGTTGGTCATACACTTGGAAGCGAGTAACAATTTAAGACTATCATGAGCATTAGTGGATTGTCCACAGTGATTGGACATAGCATAAATATTGCGCTAACACTCATGAATACTTAATAAAGATTTAAGTATGTGATCAACCCACGCTTATAGATTACTTCATGGATCTAATCACGAGTAATTATAAGATAATAATATCTTATATTCTTCAAATGTAGATATATGTGGGGTTTTTCTCTATGATTCTATTGTGCATTGGTCTACTTCAACGCTATCCATAACTGGTAGTTACAAAGGGTATGTCCATGTATGATATGATGAAGTAGACAAAAACTATGTATTTGAGTTTATTTTTTCCTTCTAACTTAATAGGAGAATCGATATCTATGTGCCCCTCGATGATTTGGTGATGGCATCTAATGTTCTTGACCGAGCCCTGACTAGAATTGATGTATTCAATTTAGTAGTCAGATACAGTTGTCACGAATCTATACCGAGAAACATAATCTTGAAGTCTGAGAATAACCACTATCCATATCTCTAATTTATACCGATATCATAGAATGAAGGGATAGTTGATTGCTTATCTAAGGGATGAATCTTGATTAGATCAAGAGTTTGGTAGTTGCATTGGATGGCTCACTCTTTGTTGATTATTTGAGAAGTATTGGTCCTCATATAAGTGATGATTTGTCCAAGTAAGAGACTGTTGGAAAGAGTGTCCAAGGTCATTAATTGTTGGTAATATGGTTACTAACTAATTAGAAACTATTTGGAAATATATTTTTGGAATTAATTAATAGTTTAATTAATCAAAGGGTTGAATATTCAGTTAATCAATTATTGGTTGATCAGGAATATTCCAAAACCCTTATGGAATTAGGGTTGGACGAAAATTACTCCACCCCACATGGGAAAAGGAGTGAATTTCGTAGTTACCACCTTATCCGACATGGGAAGAAGTGCAAAAACATAAAAAGGGATCCAAGGCTATAAATAAGGCCTTAGGGATTTCATTCTTCCTTGCACATTGACTTGAAGTTTCGCAAACCCTTCTTCTTTCCCCTCTTAATGACAATTTTTAACCCTCTTAAGGTTTGCGAAATTGTCCTTTCTCCTAGTTATTTTTTATTCCACTCTTTGATGTCATTAGGTGTGATACCATTTGAGGGATTCCGGTTTGGGTCCTCTCTTCCAAGCAACTTCGTAGAGGACGAGATCTCAAGCATGAAGATCAAGGGCTACATAAGAGCCATATTTTTATTCTTTTTAATTTTGTTTTCTTGGGTAGATGTAATTCGTATGAAACCCTAGATCCATAGGTTGCATATACATTTAGGTATATCCTAGTTTCAATTTTTCTGTTACCTAGTTTAGAGTGTATTTTATGCGTAGAAAAACATACACTAACCTATTTGCACTTTTCACTTATGATCCAACATCACCATCACCTTACCAGCCAAAAGTGGATCCATCTCAAAACCTAACGTTTGTAGGTGGTGTTCATAGCTATTATTGGATCCATCTCAAAACCCAACGTTTGTAGGTGGTGTTCATAGCTATTATTGGATCCATCTCAAAACCCAACGTTTGTAGGTGGTGTTCATAGCTATTATTCACATTTCCAAATGCTACAATAATTACAATTTCAATCCCCACCACCCGAATAACATCCTAAACCAAACACAAACCTAATTCGAATTTCTACCTGCAACCGAAACTCTTTCTGATTCTGACCCTGAAGATGAACCTCTAAGAAAAAAAGTGATGACCGATCCGAGAAGATGGAGTAAAATAGAAGAGACATAATTAGCAAATGCATGGGTTAACATATCCGAAGATAGCAACACAAGAAATGGCCAATCGCGTTATCAATTTTGGTTACATGTTACAAAGTGGTTTTGTATGGTTATGTGTCCAGATGCAGGTTATCGGCTTCCGACCTATGTAACTTAAAATGGAATCTTTTTAACAAACTCGTGACACATGGAAAAAAAATTTACACAAACTTTGAAAAGCACTGGGCTAGCGGTGAAAGGGAAGCGAGTTTGTTGAAAAAAATGCATGTGACATTTCAAGATGACATGTTCAAGCCTTTTAAGTTCATTCATGTGTGAGAAGTTGTCAAAAGAAGCATTAGGTGGAAGGGCTTTGTAATAAATGAAGACATTTCTAATTCGCCAAAAAGAAGACGCGCATCTTCATATTCGAGCTCACAACAAATATCATCAGATGGTCACATGGGCGTTGATCTTAATGATGATAAAGAAGACATCGAAGAAATACACACACCTCTTCATCCCGTGGGAAGGGACAGAGCAAAAGCTCGAGAAAAAGGAAAAGCGACATCGTCAAATTAGTTAGTCGGAATGGAGCGGTCAACTAGATTGGAGGAAATGATTGTACAAACGGCAATTGATTGCAACTTTAAAGAAGCATATGGCGAAAACCGTCCAACTTACATAATGCTCGTTTTTGATGTAAGATGTGAGGAGTCTCGACACCGAAGATCACGAGGCAGCTAAACTGGTGAAGATGTCAATTCGCAAAAAAAAGAAGCTAAAACGCAACTGAAATTACGATGTTATTTTTTTTCTAGATTTTTTTTTATTTTCACTTCATTTTTTTTTTACTTTTAGCTTTTTAATGTTATTTTTTATTTTTTGGATTTTTAATATGTAATTTTTAATTTTATATTAACTTTAATTTTAGTATTGTTTTTATTAAAGAAGTTGAAATTTAAAAAAAATCCATAGATAAAACCATTACCACACTTTAGTTGGTTGGAAAAATTTATAAAAAAATGTAAAAGTTGATGTAGCATCTAGGTGACACCCTTTACCATTGGCAAAAAAATATACCATACCATTTAGCTTAATCAAGTTGTTTGCTTATTTCTAATAGTCGTTTAGAAATTTATATGCAACAATAAGGTTGTTCATTATTTAAATAAAATCGAATTGTTTCGTTTAAATTTTTTGTTCTTGATTTGGATTTTTGGATTGTTTTCAACAAACCCTGAATATTCAGAGTGAATTTTGTTAATAAAATAAAAACCGAATGGTAAAAAAATGAATAATAATTTATTATTTATTGATTTATATTTATTACTTTTAATATACTTTTAATAATTTATTTCTTTACTAAATTGTGTTTTTAATAGATTTATTAGTTAGTTATTTCAGGTTAGTAAAATGTTCACCTTATTATGTTTTAATCAAAATATTCATGGTTATATTTTAGGAAAATGAGACATAAGCCAACAATGTGTTTTGAATTTTCTTTTTCGCCCCCTTAACTTACTTGCATGTATTTTGAGGGCGTGAAGTTGATGTTTTACCTATTTATTTGGTCCCTTTAACATAAAATAGACTGTCTTTTATGACACACAATTAGTTGGAGAATATGTGGCTGCCCAATCAACATGATGTGGTTGACACATGGCTGTCCACTTGGACCTAAGGTTTATTAAGGGGGTAATAAGAGTATTTGGCACATGCGAACGCGCGCGTGCGCGCGCACACACACACACACACACACACACACACACACACACACACACACATATATATATATATATATATATATATATATATATATATATATATATATATATATATATATATATATATATATGTATGTTGGAACCTGAAAGTAAACCTCTAGCAATCCGAAGCTAAAATTCAGAATTGGAGATTTTCCGAAATAAATGATGGTCCGGAGTCGATTGTGAAGAGTGGTACGAAATCTGTTCGGAATAGAAGAGTAGAAGATAAGAAGCTGAAGTAAAGACATTCCAGAATGATCCTCATGTCCGGAATGGGTGCTGATCCGGAGTCACGATATTTTGTCTTTATGCATTTATTAAAGTTTGTCTTTGTATTGATATGACATTTCATAGGACTTAGTCTTTTGTAATATTAGACAAGCAGAATGTCAGAAACAATTCTATTGTACAGTCTTAAGTCAGTATCGTAGTTCATTCAAAGTAACCTTCACTCCTATTTATAGGAGCCATTTATGCAAAGTCAAATGTGATGGATTATTCATTAAATTTTAGTGTTTTTACTAAGTTTCCTTATCTCTCTCAAAAACATTCTTATTGTTCTTCATTTACTATGTTTACATTGATCATTATCTTCTCTCTTCCTTTATATCTTTAATACTTTGTTTGAAATACTTATTCAAACTTGACTGGTCTTGCCAGACTTGACTGGAACAATTATTAGTAAGCATACATTGATTTTAAGCATTCATTCAAAGTTTGAGTTTTCAAACCTTGTCCATGCACATCAAATCATCCTTGTTCTCACAATTAGTATCAGAGCTTGAGTAGTTGTCCTTTGAATCCACAAGATCTTATTATCATTGATTTGAAATTACCTTGATATTTCATTCATTTCTGTGTTCAGGATAAAAGTTCTTTTATATACCTCTTTTTCTCAAGATATCTTAACTTCGATGGCTGCTTCTAATCCTCAACAAATGTATTCAATGCAAATATTAAATAGTGTAGGTTGCTCTAGTCGTGACCCTTTGCTAGTTGTTGAAGAATATGATCATTGGAAAGTAAGAATGGAGAGATTTTTACTTGGAAAAGAAAAAGGTGAAACTATCTGGAGATCCGTCAAAGAAGGTCCTCATGTTCCAGTTCTAACAACTGTAAGAGATACTGCTGCTCAACTTATGGTGTTTGGTGTTCGTCCTTCTCTTTCGAGCACATCAAACTATGCAAGTCTGCTAAAGAGATCTGGGATACTCTCCAAGATCTATTTGAAGGGTAAGAGGACCTGAGGGTCTAAGTGGAGCAGCAGCAGTGAAAGGGCCTTAGTCAACTTTAGACCCTTTCACTGCTGCTGCTCCACTTACATCTTACTTACTTCCTGCTGCTCCGGTTTATGCAAACTCAAATTATCCTCTTCTGGATATTTTGAATCATAATGAAGCAGACTCAAAACTTCGATTCCAACAAGAATTTGCTTTACTCTCAATGAAGTACAATCATCCATTCCACAAACCCTTCAATAATCACTTTAAAAATTCACAAAAAAAAATAACCGCTTTTAAACTCCTCACCAAGACAATCCTCAACCTTCAACAAACCTTCCAAAAATCCTTCTACTTATAAGCCAAATCTTCCAAATAAGGATCTTTCTTCGGACCTGTCACAGAGTCCGAAATAAAAAAAACCAAAAATTATGTGTCACAACTGCGAACATGCAAATCACTTTGCCAAAGACTGCTTACTTGAAGTCCCTTAAAAACAAAAAGTTAAGCACTCTTCTTACTATGCTCGATGTGCTCAAGAATTGGCTGAAAGTGAAAATGCCTTGGTCACCACTGTGTCAAGAGATGTGGAAGGTTACTGGCCATCTAGAGATGATGTTGATATAACTACTGGCAGAAAGAAGTGCCTCATGGCTCCACAAGAAATTGAGTGTGATAAAGGATGCTGGTCATCCGGATCTGAAAGAGATGATGAAGATGCTAAGCCTAACTACTACTACATGGATATAAATGATCCTCCACAGAAAAGCATCATTCAATAGGTAAAACTTATGCTTACTAAAACTAATTTTGATTTATCTGTTTGTGAACCATATTTAACTCAGATTCAATCGGACATGAACATCATTTAGAAAGCCCACGAGTCAGCCAAAGAAGCCAGTGAGAAGAAGGAAATCGAGTTAAATCATCTTAGGTTACATTTCTAGGATAAGAAGTTAAAAATAGAGTCTTTGGAACATGAACTAGTAATGTCACAAGATCAATGTATCATTTTAAAAAACAAATGTGAAATCACTTATTCTAAAATAAATGTTATGATTTGTGATAACAAACGTCTCAATGCTAAGATAGATGCTTTGCACAATTCCATTGCCATGCTTGAAGGAGATTTACGGATGACTCGTAACTTTCGTAATCCATGGTCCAAACTACCTGGCTTCAGAAGCGAGTTTCCGTAGCCAATTGCTCGTCCTTTGGAGGAATTGCAAAATTTGACATTTATGGGAGAGGTTCCGAATATCAAACAATCAGACACCCCTATTTCTCCCTTGTCACCCTTCCTGAAAATAAAGACCATTTTGCTTCCTTAATTCCTGAGTTTCAACCAATTGTCATCAAGTGTCCTGATTCCACTCCTCTTCCGCCTCTGACAATCTTGGACCTGAATCAGACCACGAAATTTCATCACAATGTCTCAAATTGTGTAGATTATGTTACAATACATAATCCTCCTAACAATTATATTATTGAGGAAATCGTTTCGGTGACAACTGAAACTGCTACTTCTATGTTTGTATGGGCATCCTTAGATGATAAAATTGAAACCACAAGTTGTGTCTCATCTGATTCTTATGAATCAAAATCCTTAGTTACTTCAAAAACGAAGTTATTTCCCATTGATCCTGAATTTAAGACTCCTTCTTCAGGACAAACTTCAAAATCTTCGTTTCAATCCAAGAAAAAACCAATGCTTAATAGGAAGGATATTGTAGATCCGAAAGTAGAAGCTCAAAATGCTCACAAAAAGGAGGTTAAGTCTAGAAAAAAAATACTAGGTTCTTTGAGAACTCCAAAAAGAGTTTATCTAGGAATTCTTGATCCTCAACCCCTAGTCAAAAATCCTTCACTCCCACTAAGATTCTCAAAAGACCTCAAACTTCTACCAGTCTTGTTGAACCAAACAATGTAGTTAGCTCCACCCAGCATAAAACTCGTGTGGACTCCACTTCTGTCCAAAAAGCTCTCCTCGGACCATCTCATTTGTTTTCATCCCTAAATATGATTACACAATTTTTAAATCAAAATCTTCAAACACCAATGTATCATCTAGTAAAGCAAAAAGTTTAAAGAAAACAATTTCTTCAAAATCTTCAAAGCATAATTTTGTGTGGAAAATCAAATCAAGCATTGATGAAACTATTGTTCCGAATGTATCAGTTGTACCCACCTCTCCGAAAATTCATATTCCGAAGAAAACTACTCTGGAAAATTTTGTCATTGAATAAGACTACTGGATAGATGAAAGAACAATGTCATTCTGTCTATTTCCCAAGGAATCTCGGAACCAACCTTCAAAACACTCAGTTGCTCATAAGTCACTTCAAAAGCCCAAGACTCATGGCCTTGTCCCAAAATCTAACTCGAAGCCTAAAAACTCCATTATTCACTAATTTTGCAGGAACTCTGTGCTTCAGAGCAAGAGAAGATATGGTATATTGATAGTGCTTGCTGTATGCACATGACGGGATAGAAGGACTTTCTGCGAGATCTGATGCTTTCACCAAATGTTGGCTATGTAACATATGGCAAAAATTTAAATTCTCAAATTTGAGGTTATGGCATCCTTACCAATGGAAACTTCTCAATTTCAAATGTGGCATATGTAGGTGATTTAAAGCACAACTTAATAAGTGTGGCTCAACTCACTAATGTAAATCATCGAGTTGAATTCTGCACAAAAAAAAAAAAAAAAAAAAAAAAAAAAAAAAAAAAAAACATAGCTACATCATAACCTAAGATAGAAAAGAATGCTTGATCAAGTCCAACCACAACAAGAACATGTACTCTCTTGATATCAACATGATCATTGGCAAGCCCCAACTGTTCTTACTCACCAAAGCTATTCCTAATGTCAGTTGGTTATGGCACCGAAGACTTGCTCATTTGAACTTCATATACATGAATGATCTAGTTTCAGACGAAATGGTTAGAGTTCTACCACTCAAATTTGAAAATGATCACTTATGTGCTGCATGTTGGTGTGGTAAGCAGTCAAAGAAAGGTCATCCAGTCATCATTGGAAAATCAATTTCCGAGCCTCTAGAACTTCTACAGGTTGATCTATGTGGACCACCAACAGTTGAAAGTTTACATCACAAAAAGTACATTCTTGTGATTGTGGATGATTTCACTAGGTTCACTTGGGTTTTCTTCCTCCGACTGAAGTCAGAAACATCATCCAGGCTCATAAGTTTCATCAAAGGAATACAAGTTCTTATCAAACTCCTAGTAAGGCGAATCCGAAGTGACAATGGTTCGGAATTCACAAACTCCACCATTGAAAATTCCTTACCGAGAAGGGCACAGAACACAATTGTTTTGCTCCATACACTCCTCAACAAAACAGTGTAGTCTAACAAAGAAATAGAACTCTAGTTGATGTTGGTCGATCAATGCTAAAATTAGCAAATCTTCCTCTCTATCTTTGGACTGAAGCTGTTTCCACTGCATGCTTCACTCAGAATAGAAGTATCATCAATAAGAACCTCAACAAAACACTGTACAAATCCATGAATGGATGGAAGCCAAGAATCTTGTTTCTTCATGTGTTCGGATGCAGATGTTCTTGGATTAGATGTCTAAGCCCATAACTATTATTGGTATGTACTTGACCCGAGAGTAGCATGGTCCATTTGGGTTGCATATCATCAGGACAATTTGTTAGGATGGACTTTTGAGAGAAGGTTATTTATGGTTTATTAATATATTATAAGTTATAATATATTAATATGAAATCATATGTTTTAATTATTATCGATCAAGAATTAATTTGGAATTAATTTAGTGATCAAAAGAGACTAATTAAATCTATGGGGACTAATTATGAAAATTAGTTATATTTATATGTGTTGGGCTTATGATCCATGTTGGACCAAGTTTATATATGGATACATAAAGAGTTAGGCCACATGAACCATGGATCATAAAACCCATGGGTATGGATTATGGGTTATACCCATGACCCTTGGAATCCTACATATAAATAGGTTACTCCATAGCCAAAATCACCACTTCTTTTCTTAGAGAAATATGGAGGTGTTTTGGTGCATGGAATACTATTGGTGAGTTGTCCTAGGTGTGTTGTGATTCCATTTGAGGCATTTCATACTATTGGTGCTAAGCTCTTAAGGCCAAATACATCAAGACTTCAAGCCACATAAAAGGTATGTTTCCCTAACTAGTATATTATATGGTTTATGTCAAATGCATGCTAGTTATAGGTTTAATGCCTTGGAAACCATTTGCATGTATAATTAGTGAAAACATAGATCCAAGGAATTTAGGGTTGTATGTGCACCATAGGATGTTGTATTATACCAAAACCCAATAGTGGTATCAGAGCCATGGGTTGTTTTCTACTATATTTGATGCAAATGTATTTTTTTTTTCAAGTTGATGGAAAAAGAAGAAAACAAAACATGAAGTTTGTCAAATTTTATGATAATTACTTGATTTTATGAAAAACTAATAATTTGTAAAATTTGAGTCACTTTACTACAAGAGTTGAATTAGATCAATTTATTAAAAGATAGAATGATATGATTATTTTATTTGTTTTAAAAGTTTGATCTAAGTGGTTTTAAGGAGTTACAAATTTTGTCATAAAATTTTGGAACTCAAAAGTTTTTTTTAAAGTTATGATCTTAAGAGTTTTGAAACTTCCATAAGTTATGGATGTGAAATGTATCATTTATTACCTCTTTAGGTTATGAAGTCCAAGAGTCTTCAAAGGATAATTATCAAAGTTTCAAGATTTGTATTAGTTTATATGATTATCTAATTTCTTGAAAATTGTTGATATGAATTATCTTCACTTATGAGTTTAATCTAAATCATAGAAAAATTATTTGATTATTGTGTTAATTGGAATATTTGATCTTAATGGTTTTTATGAACTCCATAACTTGTCCTCAAGTTTGGAAAGTGAAGAATTTTTCTTTTTAAAGTGTCATTAAGACTCATAGGTTATGAAAATAGAAGAGTCTCTATTTTTAATGTCATCATTAAATGATTTAATGTCTTCCATAACTTGTCCTCAAGTTATGGAACTTGATTTTTTTTCCATTAAACCTTAATTAAATTCATAAGTTATGAAAAATCCAAGAGTTTTGAAAGGTTTCAAAACTTGTCCTCAAGTTTTGGAATTTGTAAAGTTACCCCCCATGTATACTTTAATTCCAAACTAGACCTTAGAATTTTAAAAGTTAAAATTCAACCCTTATACTTTATAATATTATAAGTTAATAATATTTATATATATATATATATATATATGTATAAGAGTAAAGTCAGTCTTACCGTTAGTAGGCCTCATTCACGAAGCCGGTCTATAAGGGGGGTATAAGGTTACAGCCTATAAAATGGTAGTTTAATGGGTGTCCACTCTCACCCACCGCTTCCTTGACTGGTGGAGGGTCGTTAGCCGAACGGGTAGGACAAGGACTATAATTCTCCCTTCATTAAAAGTATTAATGATAAATACTAAGTAACTAAACCTTTTATAAATACCCAATCTTAGTTACTTAGGAAAATGTGAATAAGGTGCTAATCCATGAAATTACACTTTGCACTTTGTTTAAGTCGGTTAGTGGAGCGTGTGTGGTTAACCGGCACACTAACTCGTATTTAACAAGGTAGGCAAAGGGTAACTTAATGTTTATCATAGTATCGATGGAGCGTGTGTGGTTAACCGGCACATCGATTGAGGGGTAAACACTTAAGGGTGCCAAGTAATTTGCATGGTTACTTCACACCTTGTTTTGCGATCCTCGGCATCCCAGTCACAAAACCTGAAGGGCACACTGGAGATTGAAACATGCCATTGAACAGTTCAATGAATCTCAAAGATCTAGGAGTTTCAAAACCAATTAAAACCTAATTATTATTTCATTTTTCATGGTGGAAATTGGTGAATCATCATTCACCTACCTTCAAATATTTTATAGCTTGGATTACGGCATCCCTCTTCTAAGTTATAAAATAGTTTGTTGGTTCCTAGCCTTAATATTTCATATTGGGTGTCATATTAAGGACTTTAAATCAACTATCTTGAATATCTCCCAAAAGATGTCTAGTTTAGACATTTATGATTTTCCCAAATCTCTTGAAACAAGCTTTCCTAACAAAGATGATGTCCCTTGGAAATCATACTTCTTTCACCTCCTCCAATTATTCTCCCTAACCCACAAGTTCTTGAAAAGTTTAAGATCACTCAAGCCCTATTGGCAAGGCAAGGTCTAGGTGTGGTCACATCTTGGAGATGTAGTCACATATTGACAAGCCGGGAGAGTTGGGTGTCAAAATCTTGAGAAAGTTGGTGGTTCAATCACTTTCTAAGTCACATAGTGAGTTCCTTTGGGACACCTATGAAACAGACTATGACATGACCCTTAATGATCTTAGCTATTTGTTAAGATCAACTTCCTTAAAACTTGATGGACATTGACAATAGGGACACAGGAAATCCAAAAAAAGCATTCTCTTCCCAATGGAAAGGGATCGGCCATAGTCAATTTGGTTGACCAAATGGTAAAGAGAAAAGCTAAGTCTATAATAGTCCCGTGTAACATTATCAAAGGGTCCATATGTTTATATTTCCAAAGGAAGGGGCATTGGTTGCGAAGCTGCCAAATTTACCTAAGGAGGTTAAAGTTAACAAGTTTGACTCTACTTCAGGTAAAGTCCACTATCTAACTCTGTTAAGTTTCTATTATGAGATTCCTGATACATGATGTGACTGGGTCACATGGTAATGTTTTAAGAATCAAAAAAAAGTGAAGAAACTTAAAGAAAGAATACGCCGAATCTGATCGCATAGATGGATTTCTATCGCGTAGTTTGAATATCGGATTCTTAAGCTACTTCTTAGGAGTTATGAGATATTGCTTAGGAATAGATAACAACAAGTTTTCATATGGATTGTAAGGATAAGTTTTTCCGCATAGTTTTAAAATAAAAGAAATTTTTTGATTTTATTTATTTTAAATTATCCTTACAATGGCATTTGAGGAAAAATTGTTGCTTATATGATTCCATTAATAGCAAGAGTGGAAATATGAAATTGATTCCTTCATTTGTGGTAATGTCTAAATTTACCAAATAAGGAAAGATTCTCATCACCCAAGTCTCAATTGGACCGAAATTTGGAATCCTGCAAGTTGTATAGCATGATGAATGAGAACTTTCAAGTATTGGAAAATTAAGACTAATTACTTGTTCACATGGATGTGTGAGTCAAGTAAAGGACTAAGGGGTCGAGTACACATTCTTATGCATTGGTCTAGTCCACCACAAAAGATCAATAAGATTATTCGTCATAATTTACTAAAGTTCAGTAAATATGGTTATACTTACAAGCTTAAGTGTAATTCTGAGACATTGGAAAAAGGTTCCAATGTAAGTCAGAGCGAATAAGACGAATCAAATTAGGCAGAAGGATAGAAGTTACTCAAATCTGAAAAGATGGGAGAGTACTTTCGTATCAGTTTTTATGATCATCTTAATGATTTAGAGACCTTATCACAATTCATCCTCTAAGTGCTTTCTTATAGCTAAGAAGAGGAACTATGAATTGTTGAAGTGGTTAAATCAAGAAGATGATTCATACTTCGTTCCAAAAACAATTCTTAGAGTCATACTCCAAGATTGTGACTTGAGTGACATGTCTCAAAGAAGGTTTAAAACACTTGTCAAATGTAAGAGTAAAAGTTTTCTACTCTTGTACATTTGAAATTGGTAAGTTGTGATGTTTTGGATAAAACAAAGACCAACTTAGGCCAATTGTGTGAAGTGTTTGTCTTGGTTAGAATCCACACTATCTCTTGGATGTTTGAGAAGGGAGTCTTATAGGTGAAGAGGACAGTGGGAGTCTTAAAGGTCTTGAAAGTGTCAAGAACTAATCAATAATAGAACCTGAAGTTCTTCACTAGCACACGACTTGAGGTTTATAACCTATCGTGTTGACATATTCTGTGCCCATTCCAGTTAAAGTTGGCTTTGCATATGAGTTCTTAGAGTTCTCAATGTGTTGCACAACAACATGGAAGCAATGGCAGGCCCTTGAGCTGCCAGGTGGCAAGAAGTTAAGATTGAGTTTAGTCCATATGAGTTTAGATTTGTCATTATCCTTGTCTTGTGACTATGGTTTTGACAATTCACATGGATAAGAACACATACACCATTACATCTAAGTGTCATAAGGTTACTCTTCGATTCATGAAAATGATGGTAAGGAAACTCTTTCACTAAGTAGATTTTGAGTAGATAGCAATTGTGGGAATGTCAAAAGGTCTAAACATTATGATTAAGGTATCCCTCTTCATAATTGTTTAGACACAGATGTGAGCTATCTAAGAGAGGTGTATGATATTGATAAAGTCTTATCAAGGCAATCTAGTATCATAAATCTGAACTTTGGTAAGAAAGTCAATAAATTATTGAATTCTAGAAGTTTAGTTGATTTCTGGGTACATGTCAAAGCTAGTTGGAGCATAAGTGTTATGCTAATAATCATCATGTTAGTGGGAGCATGATAATTATGATAAGTATTGCAAGTTAGCAATGTTAATTATAGAAAACAAAAGGTTTCAATTGGGAAAAGTTGTTTTGCTATAATTAAGGGAGAGGAAATTATACTTCATCTCAAATCTATAAGCTTAGATCGTGAGGTTTTAATCATTTAGTCAAGGAAATATATATGAATTTCATGTTGGAATGGGTCAACATAAGGAAATTCTGTATATGGGTCCATTATTTGCGTTCTTAAATTCGATTATGATTATGGCATCCCTTTTCATAATCTGAACTTGGCAAATAGAAATGGAAATTTTATAGCAAAAGACTGGTTTAGTCTTTATGTGAGACATCATGAATCGTGTCCCATATGCTTTGGATATAGGATCGATTACATGTGCTATATTCATCCTTTCTAAAATTTTCCAAATGCCTGGGCCATTAAGAAGGGAAAAGGTTTAGAACTGGATATGACTAAAAGGATTAAACAATTATCGAGGACAATCTAAGGTTTACCAAAGATTGGGTACTCAAGGACAGTTGGAAGTATAGTGATAATTCTGAAAGGACTATATTGACATAATTTGTAAGGAGGAAACTCTTGTTCAAAAGTGATAGTCAAAATGGAATCTGGAAATGTTTCAAAGTTAGAATTCTCAATCTGTTTAAGATTAGGAAACTTAATGCAAGAAGGATGTTTCTAAGGAGCTGATCTCTTTTGGAATTCTCTGTAATGGTTGTTGTCAAGTTTGTCTGACTTTGTACATAATCATTACGAGAGGATCAATGCATATAAGTTTAGAATCTAACAGATTTCAGTAAATGTCATGAATTTGGAATTCTTGTATTTGCAGTAAGGATTTGGGAGTGTGAAAAGAGAATCATTGAAGTTATGTTCAATTGATCTAGTTCACAGAGTAAAGATCATAGACAAACATAGTATGCATACTTGGTGTATGACATGACTAGTGTTTAGAAAACATAGTGTACATGCATGGAGCATGGGACAACTATTGTTTTAAATTCAAGAATATAGTTGATAGCTGAAACAGTATACAATGAATAATGTGTAATCATATGGTGATAAATAAAAGGTGTTTTATTTATGTTCATAGGTTTTGATACCATATTGGATTCAATTATTCTTGTGTTTCATTTTGCATGTTTTGACTTCCATAATAAACTAGGTTATTCTTCCGGAATGACTAAGTCATTCAAACCATCCACAGTCGGTCATATGTTGGAAGTAGATATGAATCAAGACTGTCATGGGTTGGCTTGTAGAGGTCTAAGATGTTGGACAAAGGGCTACAACACTCATGAGTGCTCATAAGTTCTAAGTATTGGATTCAACCCGCGCTCATTGGAATCACTTCATGGATTTTATCACGAGTGATCATGAGACGATAATATCTTATATTCTTCAAACCTAGAGATATGAGTGGGTTGTACATTGATTGCACGAAAACGCATTTGGTAACTCGGTGCTATAAAACGTGCCTTTGTGTATGATTCAACAAGTAGTAGAACAAGCCATATGAGTCGAAGTTTATCTATTCCTTTTACCTTCAAGATAAAAGCAATATCGGTGGGCCCCTCGATGATTTGATGATGACAAATGGAAGTGCTCGGCCAGGCCAGGACTGATTTGATTTGTTCAATTAGTTAGTCGTCATAAATCGGAAATCGGGAAACAAAAAATGGACAGAGAGAATGATTATAATCCATGTCTCAGTCCATATGATATTTAGAATGGAGGAATATATGATCCCTTATCTAATGGACGCGTCATTGATTTGTTCAGAGTTCGACAGCGGCTTTAAGAGCTACGATTGCTAGTCGGGTTATGAAGTCGTACTTGCAATAATAGTTTTAGACTTATCCAAGTGGGAGATTTTTGGATTAGATGTCTAAGCCCATAACTATTATTGGTATGTACTTGACCCGAGAGTAGCATGGTCCATTTGGGTTGTATATCATCAGGACAATTTGTTAGGATGGACTTTTGAGAGAAGGTTATTTATGGTTTATTAATATATTATAAGTTATAATATATTAATATGAAATCATATGTTTTAATTGGTATCGATCAAGAATTAATTTGGAATTAATTTAGTGATCAAAAGAGACTAATTAAATCTATGGGGACTAATTATGAAAATTAGTTATATTTATATGTGTTGGGCTTATGATCCATGTTGGACCAAGTTTATATATGGATACATAAAGAGTTGGGCCACATGAACCATGGATCATAAAACCCATGGGTATGGATTATGGGTTATACCCATAACCCTTGGAATCCTACATATAAATAGGTTACTCCATAGCCAAAATCACCACTTCTTTTCTTAGAGAAATATGGAGGTGTTTTGGTGCATGGAATTCTCTCTCAAGAGCCACCTTTATCCTAGGTGTGTTGTGATTCCATTTGAGGCATTTCATACTATTGGTGCTAAGCTCTTAAGGCCAAATACATCAAGACTTCAAGCCACATAAAAAGTATGTTTCCCTAACTAGTATATTATATGGTTTATGTCAAATGCATGCTAGTTATAGGTTTAATGCCTTGGAAACCATTTGCATGTATAATTAGTGAAAACATAGATCCAAGGAATTTAGGGTTGTATGTGCACCATAGGATGTTGTATTATACCAAAACCCAACAGATGCTTCAACAAGAATAACCGCGATCTGCTTACCAATTTCCAACCCAAGGCTGATGAAGCTATTTTCCTTGGATATTCCTCAAAATCAAAGGCTTACCGAGTCCTCAATCGACGTACTCGAGTTATTGAAGAAAGTTTTGATGTTACCTTTAATGATAATTTTGTTTGGAATTCTGGCCCCACTTATGTCACCACTCACATTATGGAGTCCGATGCTCCTGCTCCCGAATGTACAAACATTCAAGTAATCCATGAAGTATATTTTGAAACTCTCTTTGGACCCTCTGAAATAACACTTGATTCAGAATCTCATATAGGGCATCATGCCACTCCGGATGTTCCTGTTTCTCAAAATGTCTCCAGTCCTATTCCAAGTCTTCCTCCATTTTATTCTGAACCGTTTCAGCCTTCACAAATTGAGGGGGAGAATGGTCAACCTTCCCTTGAATCAAATGTGGATGGATATCAAGATGAAGTTGTTGACTTCGATGATTCAAATTCGATCGACAATGATGAAAATGAAAACTTCTTTAAGTTCCCTTCTGATGATGATGTCAATCTCTCCGGTTCAAAAGTTCAAGGGGAGCATCATCCTCAAGTTCAAACCATCCAGGGGGAGCAACTCAATCTCATCATCGATATTGGCTCATCTTCTTCTCAAGAACTTCCAAGGTTACATGTCTAGACCAAGGATCATCATTCGAACCAAGTGATCGGAAACTTAAACGCTGGTGTACAAACTAGATCTGCTACAAGTCTTCAACATGAATGTCACATTTTGGTATTTATCTCCATGGTTGAACCTAAATCCATTAAAAAAAACACTTGAACAGGCTGATTAGATAACAACCATTCAAGAAGAACTAGCACAATTCGATAGAAATGAAGTTTGGTCTCTCGTCCCTCCTCCTCAAAATCATCCTATTGTCGGTACAAGATGGTTGTTTTGCAACAAATTAGATGATGCAGGAGTCATTATTCGAAACAAATCAAGACTAGTGGCTAAAGGTTTTACTCAGATTGAAGGCCTCAACTACGATGAGATCTTTGTTTCTGTTGCACGACTTAAAGCTATCAGAATCTTCCCTACTTATGCTGCTCATAAAGGCTTCAAAGTTTACCAAATGGACGTTAAAAGTGCTTTTCTAAATGTTGAACTTGACTCTGAAGTATATCTTTAACAACCTCCCCGATTCATCAATCTTGCATTTCCGAACCATTACTACAACCTCCGGAAAGCAGTCTATGGCCTCAAGCAAGCTCCTCGCGCATGGTACGAGACCGTTACCAACTTTCTCAAGTGTTAAGGTTTTGAAAGAGGTTTTCTAGATCCTAATATATTCAGAAAATCGAATGGAAAACATCTCATTATGGTTCAATTTATGTCGAGGACCTCATTTTTGGATCTACGGACTCATCAATGGCTGTTGACTTTGCTTAGCTTATGATCAGTCAATTCCGAATGAGTATGAATCGGGAGTTAAGTTTCTTCCTTGGTCTCTAGGTCAAACAAACTAACAGAGGAATTTTCATTCACCAAGAGAAGTACATTTCAGAACACATCAAAAAGTACTCAATGGACACTGGTGCCTCTGCTAAGGTACCAATAGGATTCAGACACAAGATTTTTGTTGACCATTCAGATGTTGCAGTCGATGAAAAGAAGTATAATGGAATGATTGGATCTCTGCTTTATCTCACAGCTAGTCGTCCGGAGTTCATGTTCACCACATGTTTGTCGGCCTAATTTCAAGTCAACCCGAAGATGTCTCATCTTTTGGATGCCAAACAAATTTTCAGGTACCTTAAAGGTACTAAGAACCTCGGAATCCGATACCCAGCAAATGAGATTTTCTTGTTACAAGCTTTCTTAGATTCAAACTATGGTGGAATACAATCACATAGAAAAACCACATCAGGTGGATGTCAATTCTTAGGTGGTCGATTGGTCAGTTGGTCATCCAAGAAACAGAACTGCATTGCACTCTCTACAACCAAAGTCGAATACATTGTTGCTGCCAGCTATACCTCTCAAGTTCTATGGATGAAGTCTCAACTCTTGGATTATGGTTACTGATTTGAACGCATCCCCCATCTATTGTGATTCTCAAAGTACCATTGCAATTTCACACAATCCAATTCAACATTCCATGACGAAGCACATCGACATACGGTACCATTTCATAAAAGACTATGTTTTGAATGGAAACATTGAACTCATTTTTGTTCCATCTGACGATGAGATTGCTAATGTCTTTACTAAGGCATTAGACGAAACCAAATTTAATGGTTTTCTGAAAAAAAAATGGGTATGATGATGCCAGATCCTCAGTTCTTTCAAGAGACTTGTTCTCTTTGATGAAAGTATCCGAAAGAAATCTGGTTCTGACATAAAAATAATCTTTCTCTCGACACTACTTTCTCTCAGAATACACATGATCATTTTATTAGTCTTTTTTTCTAACCATCACTTGAGTTTTTAAGTTGTACAGTTCATCCTGATTGTATGTTGTTCCAAGTCCACATAAGTAAATATGAAAAATACTTCATCTCGGAATTCACCCCATAAGGTCATCCCTGAATTCCTCTCCGGAAAGGTATTGTGCTCTCCACTCTGTAATTTTTCTTAAAAGTTGACTTCAGAAGTTTTATCAAATCTTGTTCCGGAGTGCATCTCAAATCTCCTTTGAAAACTTTTTAAAATTATTTTTTCCAGAACACAAAAATCATCATTTCGGAATTTCGCTCCGGAATCACTATCTTTTTTTACTCCGGAATCTGAAATAAAACTCTTTCACTCCGGAATTTTTAAAAAACTTCAGATGAAATTTCACTCTGGAATTCTCAAATCATAATTCCAGAATCTTAATCGAAAACCTTTTGAATTATAAACTCACTCCAGATTAATTTTTACTTCAGATCCTTTTCAAAAATGTTGTTCCAGAACTCAAATCTTTATCCACCTTTTTTTCAATCCGTCTTGAATCGATCATCTGGCATACCAAAGATCCATAAGGCGAAACATTTTTATAACAGTTACTTTTAAGGAGATCCTTATCCTATCTTCCTTGATTTTTGTGACATGTTTGCACGCCTTCATAAAGTAACCATCGAATTGCCGTTTAGGGTTTACCATTTCAAGCTACAAGCAACCTAGCCTTTCCCTTCCCATGTCAACTCAACCCCCAAAAAGTAGTTATTCATTTAATGTGACCCATTTCACATTCAAACCCTCATCATTATCATTACTAACCCGACCCATTTCACTTACCTATATATATACCTATTAACACCTCCCTTTTATCTCTTTACACACTCAAACCCTACAAACCTACAAACCATTTCTTTGTTCTTTGTGTTCATCAAGCACTCATCATTCAGCAACAATGGCGTCCCAATCTTCACCACATAATACTACTACAACCGCCTCAACTCCCAAGAAGTCCATCGCTAAGAAGAAACGATCAAAAGGTTCACCATCATCATCATCATCATCCCCTGAACCTTTTGTCAGGGACACAACGCAACTGGTTTCCCTGAATCCTGAAGATTATGATGAATCAGCACGTGTTATGATAAAGTTCATAGAAAATCATACAATCCTTATTCCCCTCACTAAATTTCCTGAACCACCTCTTCCACTTCATCCTCTTCACAAAGCATTCACAAGCATTAAACTTGAAGAAGGTGTGTTGCAGACCATGATCATCGGCGATAGGATTATGCCCAACATCAAATCCACTTTTCTCAAAGCCATTGGTGTAAAAGAAAACCCTAGGGTTTCATAGTTCAAGAGCCAACCACTAAAGAGTTTCAGACATTCCTGAATCATATTGGCTACAGTCAAGATTATAGGGCTAAAGACTTCAAGAAATCAGCCGTCTCTAGACATTGGACAGTGCTGATGCACTTCATCATTCGCGGGTTGTCTTTCAAGCATGGTAGTATAGACACTCTTAGCAACGACTGGCTTCATGTGGTCAATAGCATCTGTTCTGGTCGAAAAAATGCAATTGATCTTCAGGAGGTTCTATGACAAAACTTCTGCAAGTTTGCCATCAAGAGGAAGGAAAACGAAATATCAAGCCCTAGGTTCTGGACACTAACGATTCAACAGCTCTTCAAGGAGATTTCCGAACCACTTCCGGTCTCCGTTAGACGACTTGCAGACCATATGCTCGCCTCATTACCTTACGAATCGATTTATTTGAAACATCATATGGAGATTTCGATTGTGTTGGACCTAAAATAACCCGCCCCAGTCCCAGTTCAACTTGTTTTGGAAAATGCAAAACCTTCCGTGTCCGGATCAAAAATTAAGAAATCTGCCAAACGGAAGAGTTCTCCCACACAACCAAAGCCTAAAAAGAAATCCAAAGTTAGTTCCTCCTCTCAACACGAAGGAACACATGACATTCAGACTGATTCTGGACATATTAACACCCCGTTCCCACTTGTTCGAGGTACCCCTCGATGTTTCAAAATCACATGCACACACTCACGTGGAGTCTCCACATAATCCACCCTCACTTTCCTCAAAAGGTGATGCTGGTGTTGATCATAGTTCCTTATACCCCTTGGAACACACCCACGAGTCACATTTGATAACCGTCTTATTTCTTTGACTCACACACACTTCGGAACACCTGATCCAGAACCTAAGCATTTCGGTGCTGGAGCAATCCCTCCGACTCCAGATGCCACAATTGGTCTGATACCTGGAAGGTCTACAGAATGACTAGGTGCTAACGTTCCCAAATAGGAGGATTATGTAAACAAGGCTATTTCCTGACGTCCGAATCTAACAACAGCTCAAGTGGAGGCTACGCTCACTTCAATGTATAAAGAGCTCTTCAAAGAAATCTTTCGTACATTCCTCCAATAGATGATGATGCTGATAAAAGAGATGGCTTCGGACCAACCTCCAATCACCACTCACACCAACATATTCTAAGCTGATTTGGATGAAGAACTTTCTGAAGAAATCATGTTATCAGATGAAGGCAAATTGGTTCCGGACCACTTCGGATGGTGGATCTAACTCCAAGCTGCATGAAGATGATGCAACTACCATGCCTGGTCCATCCACAAATCCATCTTCACATCATGCTAAACTGAAACACTCAGATTCTGACACCGTATCCTCAGTTGGTGA
>NC_136420.1:283525740-283580740 GCF_052625555.1 Lactuca saligna
ATATCACATAAGCATATCTCATAAGCATATCACTTAAACATATCTCATAAGCATACCAATATAGTTATCACAAAGACAATTATCCATCAATTACTCTTGTCGGTGGGCCGGCATTGTGGCCTTAGACCCACCCCTACTAGAAGGTAACTCACCTTGATGTCGTGTACTGTCTGTACTGTCCTCGGTGTGAAATTCGGCTCTACTCGACTCCTCAATCCCAACACGACAACCTTCTAAGTTATCAATTTGTACCCACAACCCCTACAAGAGTCAACTTGAATCCAAGTCAAAGTCAAAGCCAAAGTCAAACCCTGGCCAAGTGAACTCTTTGGTTGACCAGAGTTGCCGAGTTGGTCCACCAACTCGTCAAGTCCCTTCGTCCACATAATACTAGAAACCTGTCCCCACTCATCGAGTCTAGCAAGAGCTCGACGAGTTCACCTTCAACAACACTTCCATATATCTTTAGCCAACTCGACGAGTTCTTCTTTGAACTCGTCGAGTTCATCTTCAAAATATGAATGTGTCCAGTCTACGACTTACCGAGTTGTAAGAACAACTCGTCGCGTCCCACGATTCCCAGGTCCCTTATGAGCCTAAACAACTAAGGGACCTTCCACACTATCATCTGGTCTATCAACATAAAGGATTTGGTGGTCATTACACCTCGACTCGCCGAGTTCAAGAACAACTCGCTGAGCCCATCCTTGATCATTACTATAAAGTCGATTTAAATGGGTCTTAACACATCAAAACCATAGATCTGGCCTCCTAATTTCCATTTTACATGTAAAGTTCCAAGTTTGGTGCACATGAAAGGGGTCTTTGGCTCAAAAAGCCATAAAAGATGTTCTAAAAAGTGCTTGGGGATCTCATGGCCATAGAGTTGGCACCGTTATGCCATGAGACCCCTCCAATGACCCAGATCTGAAGTTAAAACAACATATAACCCTTCATAAATCCGAAAATGGCTTAGAAATCCCTAAAGATACTCAAAATCCAAGCCCTAAGGATGAATAAACACATGGAAGACCAAGACAGGGACAATTTACCTTGAATGTGCTAGGAATGGAACAAAATATCAGGATCTCTAAGCCCCAACTGGAACTCTCAAGCTTCCTTCCTCTTTTCAAGCTTCACAATCCACCAAAATGGCCTTAGGAGACTCACATAAGGCTAAGGTTTCGAGATAATGCTTTCTGGGAGTAATAGGGACCGTGGAGGCTTAGATAAGTTGTTTAAATAGGGAACAAACCCTTAAAATTAGGGTTTCACCCAAACATCACCTACTCATCGAGTCAGTCTCCCAACTTGTAGAGTAGGTCATTTAAACTCCCCGCAGATCACGACTCTACTCGATGAGTTGGGCTACTAACTCATCAAGTCCCAGAGAAGAACATAAGAAATACTCGAAAGGAAGCCTACCAGGGATCGAGTGTTAGATGACATCCCAAAGTTTTAAAATGAATAAAATACATTTTTTCAAAAATGCTTTGATAACGTATTTATCATGTTTTTATGGGAACAAATTTCACAATATTTTTTTTAAAAGGATACTATGATTTTCAAAATAAAGCATAGACAAATTGGTCTTTTCTGGCCAAGAGAATGGGAATGCCATAGTTGGTATCAGAGCATTAGTTTAAATGAAATAAGAACATGGATTTAATTCTAGACTTAAACTTAGAATGATAAGCGATGATCGTGAGGAGTGTGTCTAATAAAACTTAGGAAATACACATGAATAGAAACAAACACTAGCTAATTTAGGGAAATTTCGTAACATTCTTTTATGTGCTAAATGATTTATGATGATAAATGTATGATTGGATCTATGGTTTGTTGCCGAACGGATCTGGAATCTTTATGTGTTTAGATTTTTAAACGTTTAAATACGGTATTAGAACTGGCATGTAACTTTCGGAGTGATGGGGGAGGTTTACACATCGATCGTAAATAAAATCTCTCTTATCTTAATTCTCGTCATTACACACCAAACGTCTTATTTTGTGTATAGTTCGAAATGAAAAGAACTCGAAGCGTAGCTAGGAATGCGAACGGAAATAGGAATCAACAACCTCAACCCCAAGTGATTGAGCAAGTGCCTGTAGTAGTAGCTACACCTGAGCTAATCATGATAGTCGGAGTGCAAGCAATGATCCAGATGATGTTGGATCGTTAAATGGAGGAAACAAGGCGTTTACTTCAACAAAATCGAAATGAACCTACAATGCATGTTGAACAACCTGAATGAATGAAGGTCAGTCAAAAGAAGGTAACTATAGTAGAACCGTTGGTCCAAATGAACCGTCAGTTGTTAGGAGAAATAACCAAGATGAAGAAATTGAAAGAAACTGATGCAAGTACAAGGAGTTCAGGACTTGCAAACCATCAAAATTTAATGGTAAAAAGGATCCAATCGGAGTTATGGATTGGATCTCGAAGATGGATGTGGCTTTCATAACATGTGGGCGCAAAGGCAAGCAACAAACCACATATGAAGTGCGTCAGTTTAGGGTGGCATTGTTCACAGGTGGAACACCTTGGAAAAGATCATGAGCCCCAATGAGCCACGACAACTATCTTGGGTAGATTTCCTAGTGCATTTCAAACGAAAGTTTTGTTCAGCTAAAAATCTGCTAGAGCTAGAGAACCAATTCCTAACATTAAAGAAGGGTTGCATGTCTATTGATGAATACACCAATTCCTTCACGGAAAAGATGGAGTTTGCTTTGCATATTGTCCTTGATGAACTAACGAAAGTGGATAAGTATACAAAGGGACTACTATGGGAATATGTTGTGCCAGTACATCAGGCACCTACTCTAGAGGCTGCTATCTGGGCTGCGAAGTCTGTTGAAGATATAATCAAGGGAAGAGTCGCTAGCAAGGTTGAGTTGGCGAGAAGAGAAAGTTTGAAGGATCCTCAAGGTCCGACGAGAAGATAAAATTCTCGAAGTCTGGTTCGAAGAAGTTCAAAGAAGGAGCTCAATGGTGTGACAAGTGCAGGAGGAAGCACATTGGAAGATGCTCAAAGGAGATGCCCTGCTTTAAATACGGGAAGATTGGTCATTACGCTAGCGAATAGACAACCAAGAGAAAAGAAGCTACAAAGTCGAATGTGCTGCCAAAACCAAAGGCAAGAGGATTTCAGATGATCCTTGATAAAGTAGATGACAATGCAAGGAATCAGGAGTGAGGATGGATACCTGAAGATCAATTTATAAAGAAGGCACGCAGTTAGCATCAGGAGGTGTAGCCTATTAGAGGCATAGTATAGGTTGAAGTTGAACACCTACGTAATCATTTCAAGGAATAATATAATTCATTCGTTATGTTATATGATGTATTAAGTTGTTATGTGATTTTACTGTATGGTGACTTGGTAGACTGCGAGACTATACTTGGGAAAAGTATGAGTAGGTGTGAATGGTAGTCGAGGCCTATAGTACTAGAAGCACAGCAGTCGCACTTGGATCAAGGAAAGTCACAAGGTTACCAAGAAGCTAGTAATTAATTCTGTTTTGTTCATGTCTATCGTTACCATCATTTCGGTAATGGCGAAGAAGATGATTCTTACCCCGACCCTAATGGTCATATCAAATCGAGTCCGACTAAGACGAGTATGTTACGTGGTTCAATGAACCAAGATCGATGTAGCATCTAACTTAAGTCAAAATATTGAAGTAAAAGATAATCGAAGCGATCTATAGAAGTATCGTGATTACCGTGAGTCTAAGAAGCTTGTCGCTAGAAGTGTTACATACTAGAATGTGATTATACCACATCAGAAACTGGAGGAAGGTATCTTCCATTCTCGAATCTAACTCAAAAAGACCTAATTGTAAATGTTGCCTCATACGATGAGATGTCATTAGAACATTTCCGATTGTTCTATTACGCTAATTGAAGTAAAAAACTTATCTTAATTTAAGTTTGTTTAAGAAAGAGCAGGAGTCTCCAATAAGGAGTGAGTTTGTAACTCGACGGTTAAGATTGAAAGTCCAACATAGGATAAAGAGTAGGAGCAAGATTGCACACCAACAACAGTCAATGAGTCCTAGAGTTAGATAATCATTTGAAAGGACATAAGAGTTACAATTACCACCTAGGATGGAAAGGAAATGAACGGAGTCATTATACAATGTCACACCCCAGCCGTCGGCGGAAACACTAGGCGGTGTAACATCATTTCTTGTATCATAGTTATCAACTTCCTGAAAACACATGCATTTTAAAATATGTCAACATAAAGTTGGTGAGTCCACATGTTTCGACTCCATATGAAAATAATACATTTTCCAAGTTCAAAAGTATAGTTTTGAAAATATCATTTTGACTCTCCAACCTTGAGCATATATATCCTAGGTATAAAAGTTTACTTACCAAATAAGTAGTTTACCTATATGTCTCATATACTATGAATATAAGTGTTTGTAATTCCATACAAACAAAACTTGCTACGTATAAATGTTATTTCAATTCTATACAAGAAAACTGATACGTATAAATCTATTTCAATTCTATACGAGTATGTGTGTTAGGTATAATTATCTACTTAATATACAAGTAGTATACCTACCAGTTTCTTGTACCTAGAGTATAAGTGTTTGGGAAACTTATGCTTAACATTAATACTTGTACAACGACAAAGTATAATGCTTCTAACAATTTACTACCATGAGTCCGTAACCGCGGCTATATGACTAGTTTCAAACCTCTGCTTGATGCTACAAGTTTTGCATCTTGAGATAAGTTCCACACGCTTCATCAACATCGGAACAATAAACAAACAAAAAGATAGTTCGTCACTCTCACACGGTTTTGTTGTAGCTAGCAACCACGAGTGGGGTTGTCAACCCATATCTTATTCATACATAACTTCCTCGCTCACACGAGATTAACAGTTACAGGTCAGAGGATTTTCCATAAGATTTCCAATCCTATTTGATGAATACAATAGCTCATGTAGACTTGTTGAATTCCGTTAGTTCTAGTAGTAAAATCATATTCGTGTCAAAAACCCTAAGTTATTAGACTATGCTTTTAACATTACTCCTAATATTTATAATACTTAGGTAGTACAACAACTATAATTAGAATTAAAACCAGGTTTTATCTTGACATCAAAATCAATAATAGCAACATATAATGTTCCTAGTTTTATCTTGACATAAGACTACCAATAACAATATATAGCATAGCAAGTTTTATCTTGACATAAAACCAGTAATAGCAACATACTTTATAACTTAACATAAAGAACTTCCGAATATAACTTTGGAACTATATCGCACAAAAATATATATAACATGCTAACAACTTTACAATGGTTGTATACTTTCAGATACGAAATAACTATATCCTGGTTATTATAACTTTCTACGTTGATACTGATATATATACTATCATATAATAATAACATATATATAGTATTTAGCATGCGTTTTCCCCCGAAATATTAGAAAGTGGGGCCGTGAAACTCACCTTAGCAACGTGATTTTAAGTAATCTAAGCAGAAACGGTCAGCGTACGATGTCGTCGGGGCTTGGGATGCAAGAGGGTTTAGGTGTAAGAATGGCTGGGGTTGATCTTGCTATTTATAGTAATTTTTTTGGCCCTCACGACGTGAAAAACTCATTGTTCACGTCGTGAATTTGGATCTTATCTCTTCGTAGACTTGCCAATTGTCTTCTAGCTTCCGAAGGTGGCAAAATGAGCCCTCACGACGTGAAAAATTCCTTGTTCACGTCGTGAGTTTGGATCTTATCCCCCCATAGCCTCATAACACCTTCTAGATCCGAAATATGGCAGTTTGACTCCTCACGTCGTGAGTTTTTTTGCTCACATTGTGAGTTCAATCAAATTAGGGTTTCTGACAGTGACATCTTCGGAAGTCCATAACTTTTGCATATGAACTCCGTTTTTGACGTTCTTTATATCCACGCGTAGGTATTTACGAGTAATATGTCACACCCCGAAACCACAGGCGGAAACGTTCCGAGGCAGAGGTGACTTCATGTTGAATATCATAACCAATGCACATAGTAAGCAAAGTAAACAACTGTTACATTACATATGAAAATTTACAATTGTTTGAAAACAAAGTTGCACAAGTGTTATACATAATTATATATGAGCAAAAGTTTAGATGTGTCTTCAACGCACGCCATCATCGTCAAAAGGATCATCGGGTACCTGTCTAATGTGGACCTGAGAATACAAGCATTTTAAAAATCAGCATAAAGTTGGTGAGTTCATAAGCAGGTTTGTTTTCTGAAAGTGTACAAGTTTCCCTTCAGTTTCTGAAAAAGTTACGAACCCAAGAAAATCCCATATTTTCTTATATTTAAAGTTTAGTTAAGTGTTTTGTTACAGGATTCTGGCTATGTACAATTGTTATCCCAGGAAAATCCCATATTTTCTTAAAAGTTGGTTACCGATCTGAAATGTAATGTAAAAGATGTATACTGAGAACCTGGTCATCCTTGTGAAGTGTATGTTAGTTTACCAATCCCAAATGTAATGTAAAAGATGTATGCTGAAATGTATTAGTTTGAACACGTATATAAAACTAATAACTACAAAGTAAACTAGTTACTAAACCCATTATTACTAAAAAGTAAATCTCTGTTATCCAAAGTGCGAGTTCCATAACCATACGATAGACTAGATATGGCAATAAATAGTCCAAATCGCTTTATGACTTTCGTCACCCTTGAACATTTCGGTTCGGTTGTAGCTAGCATCCAGGTGCGGGGTAGTCAGCCCCGTATAGATCTATATACTCAAGTCACGCTCCCTATCTAAGGGATTCTGGTTACAGAGGCGGTCCTCCACTCGCGTATCTCTGTGGAGTGTTCTCCGAGGACGTGTCTCCAATTTATAGGAATAACAAATTTACTAGTAATAATACAGAAAGATCCTATTACAAATGATGATCCTCCACTCGCGTATCTCTGTCGAGTGTTACTGATGACAAAACAATGTACTAAGTTTCATGATAAAAGTTTAAATGTTATGCTTTTAACTATTATAATGTAGAAAACAATTTGTAAAAAATGTAAAGTACAACAATTTATAATGTTTTTCACAAATAATATGATATTGTGTTCTGAAAGTTCAAACGGTTATCTTTTATGATTGTCAGTGTTAAAAGCATATGTAATATGAAACACAAGACATATAAAACAAGTTTTTGAGTACAAGTATTCCTTGTACTTTGCTTGTATCCCCCTTAAAACAGTGAAAAACAATGAAAAAAGGTAGGGGTATGAACTCACCAGATGAGAAAAAGTGTTGGTTTGGATGCTATGTGTCGGTTCGGGGCTTGATAACGCACGAGGTTCCTATGTAAAATGAAATGATACATGATTGTATCTAATTAGAATTTGAATCACTAATTAGATAGGAGTAAACACTTCTAGACTTGAAAACACTTCAATTCAAGTGTTTGGAATGACCTGGGTGACATCTAGGTACGTATATGGCTTGGATATGGAGTTTACCCCTCAAGAGTAAACTCACAAGAGGGTTTACGGCCCTAATGACCCACTGCACATGATTTTACGGCCGTAAACTCATGGTGTGGTGTTCTATGGTGTCAAATGGTCATAACACTTGGGATAGTTGGCTTGGATCAAATCTAGAGCATAGGAATGCATTAAACTCACATATGGACCATTTAATGGAGTTTACGCCAGTAAACTAGGAGTTTACGGCCATAAACTCACCCACACTCAATTCATTGATGTTTTGGTGGTCCTAGGTGCTTTACAAGTGTTTCTAAGTCATTATACAAGCCTTGGGATGAGTTTAAGGCACCAATTGACTAAGTTTTAGGAGTTTACGGCCTAAGAAGATGTTCATGGGAGGTTTATGGCTATAAACTTCCATGGGGGTAGTTTTTCCATGATTAAGGTCCTTAACTTGATTGTGGTTGCTTCTAGACTCATTTCTAATACTTATGGTGTGTTTAAGTGGCATCTTAACACATAAAAATGAGTTTACTCCCCATGAATAGGTGTTTACGGTCGAAGCATTTTCTTGGGCCGTAAACTCATGTTTATACCCCAATTGATGAGTTTAAGGTGTTCTAAGTACATGCAACTAAGACCTTAAGTCATATCTAAGCTCCAAATGAGGTTTAGAAAGGTTTTAAGGCTCAAAACCCCTTAATACATGTGTTCACGGCCTAAGGAGGTTCCAAGACTGTAAACACTTGTTTATGGTCCCATTCCTCATATAAATCACGAATTTGAAGGCCAAAGGTGTTAAACGAGGAGCTAGGATAGTCACCTTGATGATTTGAGGCTTGATTTGGATGATTTTGGCTCAAAATCGGATTTTAGAGAGAGAGTAGAGAGAGAAAGTAGAGAGAGAGTGGAAAAAGCTTTAAATGAGGCTCTCTCAACTTTATATATGTTGAAAGTTTAGGACACGGTGAAATTCTACCCGATACTGACGTTATACGATGCTTTTGGTCGCACCCGATAAAGTTGACGTAATTACGACTTAAATAAAACAAAATATTTTCTAAATGAAATAGAAAATATTTTAATGCTTTAAATTGTATCGCAACATTTATAAAACCTAAATAGAAGTTGCAATAATTTTATTTTAAAACAAAGCCAACGGAAAATTTTGGAACGTAACGGTTTATTAACGAAAATGGGTTATTGTGACGGAATAAATCACGGGTTGTCACATTATCCCCCCGTTAGAGAAATTTCGTCCCGAAATTTAAAAATTAAGACACAAATCATGGAATTTAAAAGAGATGCGGGTACTTCTGTTTCATCGAGTCTTCGCGCTCCCAAGTGAACTCAGGTCCCCACTTGGCATTCCAGCGAACCTTCACTATCGGGATGCGACTTTGTTTCTTACGTTTGATCTCTTGATCCATGATTTCGATGGGTTCTTCCAAAAAGTTTAAGTTCTCGTTGATCTCGATCTCGTCAAGGGAAATCACGAGGGTTTCATCAGATAAACACTTTTTAAGATTTGAGATGTGGAAGACGGGATGAATGTTGCTAAGTTCTTGAGGGAGTCGGAGTTTGTAGGCTACAAGACCGATCCTGGCTAGGATCTCGAAAGGTCCTATGTACCTTGGATTAAGTTTTCCATGTTTTCCAATGCGTATCATGCCTTTCCAGGGCGAGACCTTTAACAGGAAATGATCTCCAACCTGGAATTCCAAGGGTTTTCGTCGTTTGTCAGTGTAACTCTTCAGTCGTTCTCGAATCTGGATGATCTTCTCGGTAGTTTTGCGGATAATTTCAAGACCAGTGAGAGCATTTTCGGGGAATCGATTCTTCGCTAGCTGCGTGTCCCCTACCTCGGCCCAACACAGAGGGGATCTGCACTTGCGACTGTAGAGGGCTTTGAACGGAGCAGCCTTGATGCTGGTGTGGTAACTGTTGTTATATGAGAACTCTATCAAAGATAGATGTGTGTCCCACGATTTTCCGAAATCAATGACGCATGCTCTAAGCAGGTCTTCCAAGGTTTAGATAGTTCTGTCACTCTGTCTGTCGGTTTGAGGATGATAGGCCGTGCTCATGTCTAGTTTAGTTCCAAGAGCCTTCTGCAGAGACTACCAAAATCTAGAGGTAAACCTGCTATCTCGATCAAAGATAATGGATGCAGGTACACCCTGCAATCGAACTACCTCCTGGATGTAGATCTGCGCGAGTCTTTCCATTGTGAATGATTCTTTGATCTGAATGAAGTGAGCGGATTTTGTCAAACGATCGACAATTACCCAAATGGTATTGTACCCACTCGGACATTTAGGTAACTTGGTGATGAAATCCATGGTAATCATCTCCCATTTCCACTCGGGTATCTCGGGCTGCTGGAGTAGACCCGAGGGTTTCTGGTACTCGACTTTCACCTTGGCGCAAGTCAGACACTTGCCCACAAATGTAGCGATCTCGCCTTTCATGTTTGGCCACCAGTATTGTTTCTTGATATCTAGGTACATCTTATCCGAACCCAGGTGAACAGAGTATCTGGTCATGTGTGCTTCCTCCATGACAACTTCCCTAAATCCTCCGAACTTTGGAGTCCAAATTCGGTCCATGAAACAGTAGACTCCGTCACCTCTGGTCTCAGGTTTCTTATCCATTCCCCTCAAGGCTTTGCTTGACACATTCTCTGGTTTGAGGGCTTCTGACTGGGCGTCTCAGATTTGCATGGATAAATGCGAATGTATAGTCATTGTCAGTGTCTTCACTTTACGGCTTGAACTTTCCTTTCGGCTAAGGGAATCTACTACCACATTCTCCTTGTTAGGATGGTAGTGAATCTCGCACTCATAATCGTTGAGCAGCTCTACCCATCGCCATTGCCTCATGTTTAAGTCCTTATGATTGAGGATGTGTTGTAGGCTCTTAAGGCCAGTGAAGATCGTATACTTGGTTCTGTATTGATAATGTCTCGAAATCTTCAGTGAAAAAACTACGGCTCCTAACTCCAATTCGTGTGTGGTATAGTTGACCTCGTGTGCCTTCATCTGTCTTGAGGCATAAGCAATTACTTTTCCTCTTTGCATAAGCACACAGCCTAAGCCCTAATTAGACGCATCACAATAGACAACGAAGTCTTCTGTCTCTTCGGGTAGAGACAGAACAAGTGCGCTGCACAAGGCTTGCTTTAATGTCTGGAATGATGTTTCTTGCTTTTCACTCAAACAAAAGGGTACACACTTCTGTGTTAGAGTGGTTAGGGGTTTGGCGATTTTGGAAAATTCAGGATGAATCTCCAATAATAGCCGGCGAGACCCAAGAATTGACGAATTTCTGTGGGTGTTTTCGGTGCCAACCAATTCTCTATCGCTTTAATCTTGGAAGAATCCACATGAATACCCTCCTCGCTTACCACGTGACCGAGGAAAGTCACCTTCCGGATCCAGGATTCACACTTGGAAAATTTCTCGTACTAGTTTTGGGATCTAAGGGTTTCCAATACTGACCTCAAGTGTTGCTTGTGATCTTCTTCACTTCTGGAATAGACAAGGATGTCGTCAATGAACACGATGAAGAATTTGTCTAAGAAGGGATGACACACCCGGTTCATCAGGTCCATGAACACAGTCGGTGCATTGGTTAGACCGAAGGGCATCACTACGAACTCGTAGTGTCCATACAGAGTCCTGAAAGCTGTTTTGGAGATATCACTATCATGAACTCGTAACTAATGGTACCCTGACCAAAGGTGTATCTTTGAGAAGTAGCTGGCTCCCTGAAGTTTATCGAAGAGGTCATTTATTCGAGAAAGAGGATATCGGTTCTTGACGGTCAACTTATTTAGTTCATGATAGTCGATGCACACTCGGAAATATCCATCTTTCTTCTTCACAAACAAAACCGGGGCTCCCTAGGGTGAGGAACTTGGTCTGATGAACCCTTTGCTGAGTAACTTGTTGAGTTGGCTAGATAACTCCTGCATTTTTGCTGGAGCTAAGCGATACGGGGATTTGGCTACGGGGGTAGCTCCAGGAATTAGTTCGATGCGAAATTCCACTTGACGTTCGGGAGGAATTGCTGGGAGTTCTTCGGGTAAGACGTCAGGAAAGTTGCAAACTTCGGGGATGCTCGCGAGGTCTTTAATTTCCTGTTTCTCATTAATGACATGGGTTAGGAATACTTGGCACTCCTTCCGCATAACCTTTTGAGCTTTGATGCAGGAAATGATACGAAGATTGGAGCTAAGATTATCGGCGTAGATCATGAGAGTTTGACCCGCAGGAAGATTGAGACGGATGGCTTTTTCATAGCAAAGGATATCAGCATGATTGGGACTCAACCAATCCATGCTAATGATAACATCAAAGCTCTTTATGGAGACTGGCATACGATCGATGGGAAATGAATGATCGTTCAGGGTAAGGGTGCAACCTATGAATATATCGTGAGCGCTTTCTTTCTCGCCTTTAGCCATCTTGACGGTAAACATTTCGGTTAATGATTAAAGATTATGTTTAAGGTTATGTTTGAACGAATGACTAACAAATCTTCTTTCAGCACCCGAATCGAAAATAATACGAGCATAAGGGTTGTCGAGAAGGAATGTACCCGAAACAACGGTGGGATAGGTGACTGCCTCCTCCCGTCCCATGGCTAGAACTCTCTCGGTATTATCAGTTGTTGCCTTTTTGGGGCAGTTACTCTTGAAATGCCCAACTTATCCATAATTATAGCAGGCTTGACCAACACCTGCTCCAGAAGATTGATTTGCAGATTGGGATGGTGTCTTGCAGAATCGGACTGTATGCCCCTTTTTACCACAGTTGGTGCATGATAGCTCACGACAGCGGCTGGGGTTATGGTGGTATTTACACTTTTCACATAGAGGAAGGTTACCAGCATATCTACTAGTAGGTGCTTGGGCTGTGGATTCCACAACAGAAGCAGCAGCAATAGGGATAGTAGCAACATGGACTGCCACAATCTGCAGTTTCTTTGAGGATCCTCGGGAAGGTTGGTCTTTCTTCTTCTTCCAAAACATTCTTTTCTCACCACTCCTCTTGGTCGGTTTAGGAGTGGTGGTTGTTCCCTCAACATTATCACTGTGGTCAATCAGGGTCTGGGCTAAACTTTTGGCACTGTCATATGTATCCGGACTTGCAAATAAGACATTTCCTTTGGTCGGTTGTGTTAGCCCCCAAATGAATCTCTCTATCTTCTTACTCTCCGGGGTAGCCAATCCCAGATAGAGCAGCGCCAGGTCATCAAATCTCGAGGTGTATGCGGCGATATCGGAACCCTTCATCTTCAGGTTCTAGAGCTCGTGCTCTAACTTCTGTATTTCGCCCCGAGGGCAGTACTCAGCTAGAAGAAGTTCTTTCATGGCTTCCCATCCCATATCATTGGCTACAGGTAGGGTCAAGGATTTGAATCGGGCATTCCACCAAGTCAGCGCTTTATCGATAAAGGTGCAGGCGGCAAACTTTACTTTGTCGGACTCCAAACAAGCACAGATTTCAAAGATAGATTCGATTTTCTTGAACCATTGGGTGAGGGAAATGACACCTACAGTGCCATCAAAGGATGTGGGTTTCACGTTCATAAAATATTTATAGGAACCCTCCTTTCGGTGTCCCTGGCTACCTTCTTGGTTTTGGGGCAGGGGACCACCTCCTGAACTATCACGGTTCATTTGTGACATGGCGGCTGTCACTGCGGCAGTAACAGCTGCCTAAAATGTTACAGGATCAATTTGAGGAGGAGGTGGTGGCGGAGGGTTGTTGGTCTTTGAGTTGGGTCTCTTCCTTGGAGGAATCTTGATATAATAATATCAGGAAGAGAGAATGGTAAGTCCTCTGAATTGAATCAAGAGATGTGACAGTTATATATATTCCGAATAAGCGATAAAGTAGAAAAAGTTATCAAAGCAGACAATTTATCGCTACAGGAATGTTCAAGGAGCAACGCCTGAAAGAGGATTTCTACAAAGGAGTGGCTTGAGAAATACTCCCATAGTATTTCATGATTCGCTACGACCATGGTTTGATGTTTGGGGTATTAGGGTAAGTTTTAGGCATGCTGAACACTAAAGTCACTCCCAAGCACATGTTGGTCGTGTCTCAAATGAATATAGTTGGCCATGCTATATTGATCCTAGACACGACTACATAACTGCCTAGGTTTAACCGCAGCGTACAACACCCATTTACTTATGTTTTGTTCTACTTGTAGTTACGAATCTCGATGGTTAGGTATACTTGTATACTTTTGAAAATACTTATACTTTGAAGTATACTTTGAAGTATACTTTTAGTTCAGAGCACTTAGGCCCCTTAGTGTTTATAGTTTTATACCATGTAAGGTTTGGTATAGTTTATTCACTATAAACAAGGGCTCTGATAGCCATCTATCACACCCCGAAACCGCAGGCGGAAACGTTCCGGGGCAGAGGTGACTTCATGTTGAATATCATAACCAATGCACATAGTAAGCAAAGTAAAAAACTATTACATTACATATGAAAATTTACAATTGTTTGAAAACAAAATTGTACAAGTGTTATACATAATTATATATTAGCAAATGTTTAGACGTGTCTTCAACGCACTCCGTCTTCGTCAAAAGGATCATCGGGTACCTATCTAATGTGGACCTGAGAATACAAGCATTTTAAAAATCAGCATAAAGCTGGTGAGTTCATAAGCAGTTTTGTTTTCTGAAAGTGTACAAGGTTTACTTCGGTTTCTGAAAAAGTTACGAACACAAGAAAATCCCATAGTTTCTTATATGTGAAGTTTAGTTAACTGTTTTGTTACACGATTCTGGTTATGTACAATTATTATCCCAAGAAAATCCCATATTTTCCTAAAAGTTGGTTACCGATCTGAAATGTAATGTAAAAGATGTATACTGAGAACCTGGATATCCTTGTGAAGTATATGTTAGTTTACCAATCCCAAATATAATGTAAAAGATGTATACTGAAATGTATTAGTTTTAACACGTATATAAAACTAAGAACTACAAAGTAAACTAGTTACTAAACCCATTATTACTAAAAAGTAAATCTCTGTTATCCAAAGTGCGAGTTCCATAACCATACGATAGACTAGATATGGCAATAAATAGTCCAAATCGCTTTATGACTTTCGTCACCCTTCAACATTTCGGTTCGGCTGTAGCTAGCAGCCAGGTGCGGGGTAGTCAGCCCCATCTAGATCTATATACTCAAGTCACGCTCCCTATCTAAGAGATTCTGGTTACAGAGGCGGTCCTCCACTCACGTATCTATGTGGAGTGTTCTCCGAGGACGTGTCTCCAATTTATAGGAATAACAAATTTACTAGTAATAATACAGAAAGGTCCTATTACAAATGATGATCCTCCACTCGCGTATCTCTGTGGAGTGTTACCGAGGACAAAACAATGTACTAAGTTTCATGATCAAAGTTCAAATGTTATGCTTCTAACTATTATAATGTAGAAAACAATTTGTGAAAAATGTAAAGTACAATAATTTATAATGTTTTTCACAAATAATATGATATTGTGTTCTGAAAGTTCAAACGGTTATCTGTTATGATTGTCAGTGTTAAAAGCATATGTAATATGAAACACAAGACATATAAAACAAGTTTTTGAGTACAAGTATTCCTTGTACTTTGCTTGTATCCCCCCTGAAAATAGTGAAAAACAATGAAAAAAGGTAGGGGTATGAACTCACCAGATGAGAAAAAGCGTTGGTTTGGATGCTATGTGTCGGTTTGGGGCTTGATAACGCGCAAGGTTCCTATGTAAAATGAAATTATACATAATTGTATCTAATTAGAAATTGAATCACTAATTAGATAGGAGTAAACAATTCTAGACTTGAAAACACTTCAATTCAAGTGTTTGGAATGACCCGGTGACATCTAGGGACGTATATGGCTTGGATATAGAGTATACCCCTCAAGAGTAAACTCACAAGAGGGTTTACGGCCCTAATGACCCATTACACATGATTTTATGGCCGTAAACTCATGGTGTGGTGTTCTATGGTGTCAAATGGTCTTATAACACTTGGGAAAGTTGGTTAGGATCAAATCTAGAGCATAGGAATGGATTAAACTCACATATGGACCATTTAATGGAGTTTATAGCAGTAAACTAGGAGTTTATGGCTGTAAACACCCCCACACTCAATCCTTTGATGTTTCGGTGGTCCTAGGTCCTTTAGAAGTGTTTCTAAGTCTTTATACAAGCCTTGGGATGAGTTTAAGGCACCAATTGACTAACTTTTAGGAGTTTACGGCCTAAGAAAATGTTCTTGGGAGGTTTACGGCCATAAACTTCCACGGGGGTATTTTTGGGATGATTAAGGTCCTTAACTTGATTGTGGTTGCTTCTAGACTCATTTCTAAGGCTTATGGTGTGTTTAAGTGGCATCTTAACACACAAAAATGAGTTTACTCCCCATGAATAGGTGTTTACGGTCCAAGAATATGCTTGGGCTGTAAACTCATGTTTATACGCCAATTGATGAGTTTAAGGTGTTCTAAGTACGTGCAACTAGGACCTTAAGTCATATCTAAGCTCCAAATGAGGTTTGGAAGGGTTTTAAGGCTCAAAACCCCTTATTACATGTGTTCACAGCCTAAGGGGGTTCCAAGACTGTAAACACTTGTTTATGGTCCCATTCCTCATATAAATCACGAATTTGAAGGCCAAAGGTGTTAAATGAGGAGCTACGATAGTTACCTTGATGATTTGAGGCTTGATTCGGATGATTTTGGCTCAAAATCGGATTTTAGAGAGAGAGAGTAGAGAGAGAAAGTAGAGAGAGTGGAAAATGCTTCAAATGAGGCTCTCTCAACTTTATATATGCTGAAAGTTTGGGACACGGTTGAATTCTACCCGATACTGACGTTATACGATGCTTTTGGTCGCACCCGATAAAGTTGTCGTAATTACGACTTAAATAAAAGTAAATATTTTCTAAATGAAATAGAAAATATTTTAATGTTTTAAAATGTATCCCAACATTTATAAAACTTAAATAGAATTTGCTATAATTTTATTTTAAAACAAAGCCAACGGAAAAATTTGGAACGTAACGGCTTTATTAACGAAAAAGGGTTACTGTGACGGAATAAATTACGGGTTTTCACATAATACAACTCTCTTTTAGACTCCATTAGATAATTCTAAGTCTATTTTAAATTCCTCTTATTATAGAGATTTATAGTGTTCGGTTTATCATAACTTCTTCACACGAATTCAGATTCAGATGTTCTCTATATTTTTGGAATCGTATGGACGTATACTTTGATTTATACCATAAAGTACGTATGAAAGTTCATATGTATATTAGAATTATCATGAAATACATAGTGAGTTTACTACATTACTAGTTTAACAAAATCACATTACATGATTGGTATAATCACATGTGATTGTTATTGATCTACTTTTGACTACTGTTACATACAAGCCCCCCCCCCCCCCCCCCCCCTTTTTTTTTTAATGATTCCAGGACGTAATAATCCTAAGGGGGATATAATTGTAACACTCACAGATTCAGGCTAGTAAATTAAGATATAATAAGTGTTAAAATGGTTTTTTTTATAGAAGATTATCTAGAATAAATAATTGTAACCAAATTAATAGTCAGTGTTAACCATTGTAACCTATTTGACGTAATAAAAAAGAGTTATTTGAATATCATACGTTGCATGTTTATTATAATATAATAAAATAGGAATAATCACTCGAATCATCCGTAAATCATAAAAATAAGTGTGCCAAAACATATATATATATATATATATATATATATATATATATATATATATATATATATATATATATATATAGTATTATATATTTAGGAAGTCTACGTCGTCCCGCTCCCGAAAATATATATTTCATCTAAATCCGAATCCATATGTATTAGATATGATTTTTATAAGATATAAAAGTCAGTCGCGCACAACGGATGCATCACGTAAAAAGCTACGAAGAGAGTGATTAACTTTTAGCTAATGCGACCAAAATGAAATCGTAGTACTCCTTAAAAAAGAAATTTTGAGAAAAAGAATGCTAAAAACAGAGTCCGTATGAGAGAGTTATAATTTTAGCAAAATTATTTAATTTAATAAAAATATGGACAAAAATATAAATTCAAAATTATCCGACGGAGTCTAAACGAAAGTTGTAGATCTCGTCGATGGCTACGCATGGATATAAAGAATGTCAAAAATAGAGTGCATATGAATGAGTTATAATTTTTAATAAGACATTTACATATGAAAATAAACTGTAAATCATATATACGTCTCTCTCTCTCTATATATATATATACATATATATATATATATATATATATATATATATATATATATATATATATATATACAGGGATAATGATTTGAAAGGGTAACGAACTTTCAACTTTTGTCACATTTAGTCACTAAACTTTTTTTCGTTATCTATTTGTCATAGAACTATTGAAATTGTTCACATTTTACCCTTATGACCGGCTGTTACCGGTTTTAAGGGTAAAATGTGAACAGTTTCAATAGTTTAGTGGCAAATAGATAACGAAGAAAAGTTTAGTGACTAAATGTGAACAAAATCGAAAGTTTGTTTCCCTCTAAAAAGTTTAATGACTAAATGTGAACAAACTTCCTATTCCTATTGTATTATGTTTTAGCTAAATTATTTATTTTTGTTTAATTGTAGCAACATTTGTTGATGAAGAAACCTATGAAATAAAAAAACAAAATGTAACATTTGGATTTTCAAGTATCATAATTTAAGTATTTTTCTTTTGAGTTACGAAGAGGGATTCGACGAGTTGACGCCTCAACTCGTCGATTAAGGTCGCGACTGGTGACTCAAATTAATGAATGGACTTGACGAGTCGGTGAGGCGACTCGACGAGTCCACGCTGTTGGCAGAAACCCTAAATCTTTTGGCTCGAGCCATATTTAAAAGCACTTATGGTCTTCAATTGCGACTACCTTTCCCATAAGTAAGAACCCTAGCGAGCTTGAGTATGTAGAGTGAGAGGAAGAGCTATCTTGAGCTTTTTGGTGTGATAGATCTGGACCCTTCTAGGTTTAGAGAGCCGAGAATATGAAGCTTTAGTAGAGTAAACCTTGGGATTCGAAGTTAGGAAGAATAACCTTAACCAACAATGTGATGAAATAAAATGATGAGAGATAGGTGATGACAGAAAGGTGATGATAATTATGTAAATAGATGATGATGAATATGTGATGTAGGATGAAAGGAGATACCATAACCTTAACCAGCAATGTGGCGATGTAGTAATCTACCAGAGTATAGATGGCGACCACGGACTATTCTAGACAACCTAGTGGAAACACCAGCATGCCCATAACCTGTAGGTGATGAATTACGATTTCAGGCGATGTTGTAACTACGTATTCATGCGATGATACTCTAACCCCTTACTATAAATTACGAGTTCAGACGTTGTTGTAACTACATATTTATGGGATGTCACAAATTTCGCATGCCAAATCAATGGTCATAATTCACATCAGTGAGAATGGTTCATTTTTTTGTAAAACCAAAATCAGATTGGAAATTTTGATTTTTTATTTTGGAAAATGTCAACAAATGTTGCTACAATTTAACAAAAAGAAATAATTTGGTAAAACATAATACAAGAGGAAGTTTGTTCACATTTAGTCATTGAACTTTTTAGAATGAAACGAACTTTCGATTTTGTTCATATTTACTCACTAAAATATTTTTCGTTATCTATTTGCCATTGAACTATTGAAACTGTTCACATTTTACCCCTATAACCGGCAACAGCTGGTCATAAGGGTAAAATCTGAACAATTTCAATAGTTCAATGGCAAATAGATAACGAAAAAAAGTTTAGTGACTAAATGTGACAAAAATCAAAAGTTCGTTACCCTTTCAAGTCATTATCCCATATATATATATATATATATATATATATATATATATATATATATATATATATATACATATATATATATATATATACACATATATATATACATATATATATATATACATATATATACATATATATATATACATATATATATACATATATATATATATATATGTGTGTGTGTGTGTGTGTATCATTATTAAGGTATCGATGATGTGGTCATTATAAGACTAGTGTTGAGTCCTTTCGACATTAGTTTAGTACAAATATCATTAAATCTATTTAATATAGTATTATAAAGGGGTGTTTAGTCATTTAAGTAATTATTGACGGTGGTTTTTGAAAATTTAATTACTATAAATAAGAGCCTCTAGGCTCTCCGAATTCTTGCACCATTCTCTTGATTCAAGAGTCTTTCTCTTCTTATCCCACGAGTATTTCGGCCTCTCTTGATTCGACTTCTCATTCTGTAGTTTTTAGTATAATATGGTGAGCACGGAAGTGCTGCAAGAATTTTTCTTAGAAAGATTCAGTGACCAAGTCCTACCCCTGCAGAGCCCGGCTCCTAGCTAAGTAAGTTATGCTACCCTACTTTAAATCTAGCTTATAATATTGTTACTATGAACCTATAAATAAAATTTATCAATGATTCAAAGTCTTTATACCGATTGATCTACTTATGGGGATGATGTCTAGGCTGTGATTTAGTGAGGTGTTTAAAGTGGGATTTCCAAATAGTATACTTTGTATACCAAACGAACATTACCTTTGATGTGATCCTACCTGGTTGTTCCTTACTTGATAGATCATGAAGTGGACTTGAGTTAATAATGAATCCAGACTAATAATTAGTCGAACAAAGATTAAAAGCGAAGCGCTGCCCGAGTTTGGAATCATTACTTTAACAAGTGAGTGCATAGTTACTTTGATATTACACATAGATATGAAGTATTTAATATAAATTACTTGTTGTGAGTGCATAGTCCCTTTCATGAACATGATTTTAATACAAGTATTGATTGAAGTATTAAATATATGTTTATGTGCGAGTTATTTGATGTTGCCTGAAATAGGTGTTAAAGAACATACCTGATTAGATGTGAAGACTTAGGATATAGAGTAATCCTAAATTAATTATGAGGAATATTGGGTAGTCTCTTCTTATGAGTACGAGTGAGATATACAAAGAGAATAAAACTTTAAAATATGTCAGTGATCCGAGAGCATGAATCAAACATAACCATTGTCCTTAGTCCGAGAGTATGGATTAGACATAGTTAATTGTCATTAATCCGGGAGTACGAATTAAGACATAGTCATTTGTTATTAGTCCGGGAGTGTGTATAGGACATTGTTATTTGACAATAATCCGTGATTATGGATTTAGACATTTGTTCATAGTCCGAGAGTATGGAATGGGCACAGTTATTGATCCGAGAGAATGGATTAGATTCGGGAGTATGGATTATGTAATAGGTAAGATTTAAGGTCCGAGAGCATGGATAGTATCATTGAGAGGATCGATGGGGTGGGGTAAGAGTTGCTTATATAAGGTGAAATTGTATATTTTGTGAGTTCTAAATTATATATATATATATATATATATATATATATATATATATATATATATATATATATATATATATATATATAAGATATGAAATTGTAGGATTGAAATCCTTATGTACTCACCAGGTTTCCCATCCTGACCCACCCAGTTTATTTATATCACAGGTGTCGATATGAAGTTACATTACATTGAGAGATTAAGGAGATGTAAATCACTGGTGTTAGTGAATGTAAATTGTATTTGTTGGATATAGTGTCTACGTCCATAACTTTATTTGGTATTAACTATACCCGACCCGGCATGGTCCATTTGGGTTGCATGGCATTGCAATACTTGGATAGACTAAATGAGAGAATAAGGCACTCATGATTATTAATATATTAGAAGTTCTAATATATTAATAAAAGTATTATTTAATTAGTATTTAACCAAGTATTAATCTAGTATAAATTTGGTGATCAAAGTGAGACTAATTAAATACATAGGGTTGATTATGACAATCATCAATTCTTTTATGGTGGATTAATGATCCATGGTTTATGGGTTCTGGATGTAACCACTTGGAGCTCCATGGATAGTCCATGGGAGTTACAAACCCATGGGTCATGAGAAATGAAGAGTCATGATAATTATGGGTCTTCATAATGAAACCCTAATTGTGACACCACAATAAAAGGGACCCTTTGGCTAGCCAAATCAGCACCTAGTGTTACCAGAGAGGGTATAACCGATTTTTGAGTGCAAGAAGTATTCTCTCAAGTTATTCCAAGTTTTGTGGTGTTGTGTGAAGCATTTGAGGCACAACATTTGGGGTGCTAGGCTCACACAGTCTTGAAGGAATCCAAGCAACAACAAGGTATGTATTTCTACTAGTTTATATGTTTCATATATTCCCCATGCCATGTTAGTTAGGAAATAACCTTGAAAAATAAATTTGCATGTATATAGAGAAGACATAGATTCAAGGTTATTAGGGTTGCATGTACACTTAAGAAGTGTTAGAATGCTCAAAACCCATCAGTGGTATCAGAGCCTAGGATTGTTTTCTGTATACTTAATGCAAAACTGCTTGAAAATCGAAAAATCTACTCACTGATGAATGGACTCGCCGAGTTCATGGTGAGGACTCGCTGAGTCCATGAACAAATTCATCCTACACGTCGAGTAGGCTCTTGCACTCGACGAGTAGGAGCGAGCTGGGCAGCTTTTCGTGTTTTGTTGCTAGAAATGGATTAAAATCATTATCCCAATCTGTTTTGGACTTGTAAAATCTGTTTTCCGAAATGATAATGATTATGTTAACCCATTTTACATGGCTTTTATCAATTTTCAAGTATTATATATGTTTATATGATTTCTTGAAATTTCTTGACATGAATTTGTGTTCTTATGAGTTTTTAGAAGATCATAGGAATTATGTGTAACCTCCATGTGTGTTTAATTCATGATCTTAATGGTAATGATGGTGTCCATAACTTGTCCTCAAGTTATAGATAACCAAAAGTCACTTCTTTAAATTGTAATTAAAGAACTAAAGAGGTTTCATAAAATGAAGAGTCTTCATTTTTATGAACCATTAAAACTCATAAGTTACAAATTGAAAAGACTTGGAATAGTTTGAATTCTTGCCCTCAAGTTTTGGAATTTGAAAAGTCTTAAACTTTAATTGCAAATTAAACCTTAGATTTTTAAAATAATTTAAAAATCAACACTTATACTGTTATTATAATTTTATTATATAGATATGTATAAGAATATGTCATTCTTACCGTTAGTAGGCCTCATTCACGAAGCCGGTCTATAAGGGGGGTATAAGGTTGTTGTCTATAAAATGGTGACTTAATGGGTGTCCACTCTCACCAATCGCTTCCCTGATCGGTGGAGGGTCGTTAGCCGAACGGGTAGGATACGACTTTAAGTTCTCATTAAAAGTATAATGAATTATAAAGTAACTATACATTATAAATTCTCAATCTTAGTTACTTTAGGAAAATGTGAAATTGGTGCTAGCCCATAAAATTACACTTTGTACCTTACCAAGTCGTTAGTGGAGCGTGTGTGGTTAACCGACACACTAACATGGATTACTAAGAGTGGCGAAGGGTAACTCGACTTTATTATAGATCGGTGGAGCGTGTGTGATTAAACGGTACATCGATTAGGTAATATTTTTGAGGGTACCAAGTCAATTTGTATGGTTACTCACACCTTGTTTGTGATCCTCGACATCCCAGTCACAAACTTGAGAGGGCAAATTCGAGATTCAAACTTGCCATTGAAAAGTTCAATGTATCTCAAAAGATCTAGGAGTTTCAAAACCAAGAAAACCTAATAATAAAATATTTCGTTCTTATGGTGGAAATTGGTTAATCATCATTTCCCTACCTTCAAATATATTATAGTTTGGATTATGACATCCCTCTTCCACTTATAAATAGTTTGTTGGATCCTAGCCTTAATATTTTATTTGTGTGACTTATTAAGGATTCTTAATCTAATGAAACTTATCTTCCTTTTATTCCAGATGTCTTCCAATAACACTGTCGGCTCAAACCCTACAGGCTCCTTTTCCCTAATGAACTTGTGTGGTAAGGTCATCTTTGATGGATCCAACTTTAATGAGTGGATTAGAAACATCAGGATGGTTACCCGCTATGAGGACAAACAATATGTCATTGACAGGGAGCTTAAGGTTCTTAATAAAGCCACTGCTACTCCTGAAGAGTTTGCAGAGTTCATTGCACACGAGAAGGATGCCACCAAGGTGTCCTACATCATGATGGCCACAATGACTCCGGAACTCCAAAAATCTTATGAAGATTTCTACCCCTATGAGATGCACCTGGATCTGATGGAAAGGTACCATCAGAGCGCGCGTCAAGAGAGGTATGAAATAATTTCCTCCATGATAACCGCAAGGATGAAGGATGGTGAACCCATCACCGGTGACTTGCAGAAGATGCAGAGGTTTGTTGACCGGTTGCTAAAGCTTAATGTTGACTTTCTTAAGGAATTGGCGATTGACATCATTCTCCATTACTTACCTTCAAGTTATGATCAGTTTCATATTACTTATCATATGAAGAAGGAGGAAGTCACACTTAGCAAACTTCAAGGACTCTTAAGGACAGCTGAAAAGGGCCTTAAGGGTAAAGCGGTTGCTACTTCTACTCCTTTAACATCCCCTGTTCTTGCAATTGTGCGAGGGAAGGGTAAGAAGAGGAAAAGCCCTTCGAAGGGTGCCAAGGGTAAGACTCTTGATGGTTCCTCTTCAAGTGGGACAAAGAAAGCTCCATTTACTCCTTCTTCAAACCCAAAGGAAGCACAATGCTTCTATTGCCAGGATAAGGGACACTTCAAGCGAAGCTGCGCCAAATATATGCCAGATGTAAAGGATGGGAAGGTTAAACCGACCCATGCAGGTATTTACACAATATTTTCTAACAACTCATCTAATGATAATTCTTGGGTGCTTGATACAGGGTGTGGTATTCACATTTGTAATGATTTATATGCACTAAGAAGAAGTGAGCAAGTGGAGCACGGGAAGATAAACTTAGTCATGGGCAACAGGAAAGCATCATTTGTTACCAAGATAGGAGTTTATTCTTTATTGCTTAATAATGGGTTACTGTTAGATTTGAATAAGTGTTGTTACGTGCCCGAAATGGTGAGAAATATTATTTCTTTTCACGGCTTGTACAAACAAGGTTTTTCATTTTCATTTGATAATAAAAATGGTGCTATTAATGCTTATTACAATGATGTATTTTACTTTAAAGCAATACCTTGTGATGGTGTATATGAAGCTGTGAATGTTGTAGACAATTTAGGAAATAATGTGTTGTATATTGATTCTTCTGATAGCTTGGATAAAGCATCCTTGTGGCATTGCCATCTTGGACATGTTAACAAGAAGTGCATAGGCCAACTCCAAAAGGTTGTAGTCTTGGAATCCTTTGATCTCAAGTCAGATGATAGTTGCGAGTCTTGTTTACTTGGAAAACTGACAAAGTCACCCTTCACAGGTACTTGTGATAGGGGTGAAGGTTTGTTGGATCTTGTACACAAGGATGTGTGTGGGCCCTTCAGAGTTGGTACAAGGGATGCAAATCGTTATTATGTGACTTTTAATGATGGTTACAGTAGATATGGATATATTTACTTAATCAAGCATAAGTCAGAAACCTTTGAAAAGTTCAAAGAGTTTAAGCAGGAAGTTGAGAATCAATTGGGCAGGAACATCAAGATGCTTCGATTCGATCGAGGAGGAGAGTATCTTAGCATTGAGTTCCTTGTCTATCTTAAGGAATGTGGGATTATCTCACAATTGACACCTCCCAGGACACCACAGTTAAATGGTGTGGCTGAGAGGCGCAATTGAACCTTGTTGGACATGGTTCGTTCCATGATGAGTCAAGCTTCGTTACCAATCTCTTTCTGGGGGTATGCCTTAGAGACTGCCGCCGATATCCTTAATCTAGTCCCTACTAAAAAGGTTGCCAAAACACCTCACGAGATGTGGACTGGGAAAGTGCCCAATTTGGACCACATCAATATTTGGGGTTGTGAAGCTTTTGTGAGGCGTGAGACTCATGACAAGCTTGAACCCCAAAGCAAGAGGTGTATTTTCATCGGCTACCCACAAAGATCCTTTGGTTACCTCTTCGACAGACCTAGTGAGAATTTGGTCTTTGTAGCAAGAAGAGGAGTCTTTCCTGAGAGAGAATTCATAAGCCAAGGGGACAGTGGGAGGCAAATTGACCTTGAAGAGCTTCAAGAGTCAAGTGGTGAAGGAAACTCAATTGCTGTCAGCCAACCTGAGGAGGAAACTCTAGTTGATCCAATAGATGAGTATGTACCTCCATGACGTTCCACTAGGGAGAGGAACACAACATATTTTTATTATGGTTATCACATCACCACTGAAGGTGATACATTTATCAGTGATAGTACGCTGATAGATTTGGATGAACCTAATAATTATAAGGAAGCCATGGCAGACCCTGAGTCTACGAAATTGAAGGAGGCTATGGACAGCGAAATTCAGTCCATGTATGACAATCAAGTTTGGAACATTGGTTGACAATGTACCGGGTCGTAAGACAGTAGGGTGCAAATGGATCTTCAAGAAGAAGACGGACATGGATGGGAAAGTACACACTTATAAAGCGTGACTGGTTGCGAAGGGCTTTACTCAAACTCCGGGAGTTGACTACGATGAGTCCCTCTCACGAGTAGCTAAGATTAAGTCTACTAGAGTGTTATTAGCCATAGCTGCGTTTCATGATTATGAAATATGGAAAATGGATGTCAAAACCACTTTCCTTATGGGAAGTTGGCTGAGGATGTTTACATGGCTCAGCCAAAGGGTTTTTTCGATCCAAAAGACCCTAATAGAGTGTGTAAGCTTGGAAAATACATTTATGGATTGAAACAAGCACCTCGCAGGTGGAATCTTTGCTTTGATGAGAAAGTCAAAGAGTTTGGCTTTTCTAGGGGTGAGGATGAGTCTTGTGTGTATGTCAGGGCTGGTGGGAGCATAGTTAGCTTCTTTGTGTTGTATGTGGATGACATACTTCTCATAGGAAACGACATCCCAACGTTGCAGGAGGTTAAGGCCTGGCTTGGGAAGTGTTTTGCTATGAAGGACCTTGGGGAAGATGCCTATATCATAGGGATAAGGATATTGAGAGATAGGAGTAAGAGACTAATTGGACTTAGTCAAAGTACTTATGTGGATAAGGTACTGAAGAGGTTCAGTATGCAAGATTCCAAGAAAGGAGAATTACCAATCCAGAGTAACGCCAAGCTAAGTATGACTCAGAGTCCGAGCACAGAGGCTGAGATAGCTGAAATGAGTCAGATACCATATGCTTCCGCTGCGGGCTCGATCATGTATGCTATGACTTGTACTCTCTATGATGTGGCCTTTCCTTTGACCATAGTCAGTAGATATCAAGGGAACCATGGCAAGGCACACTGGACAACGGTAAAGAACATTCTCAAGTATTTGCGGAGGACTAAGGACTGGGTCCTTACCCTCGGAGGCAATGATGACTTGAGAGTGGAAGGATATAGTGATGCTAGCTTTCAAACTGATAGGGAAAATTTACGCTCTTAGTCAGGTTGGGTCTTTATCCTAAATGAAGGAGCAATTACTTGGAAAACTTCCAAGCAGGAGACAATACCTGATTTGACTTGTGAATCAGAGTATACAGCAGCAAGCGAGGCGGCAAAAGAGGCAATATGGCTAAAGAACTTCATCGGAGACCATGAAGTTGTACCAGCTATAAAGGAGCCAATGGAATTTTTTTGTGATAGTGAAAGTGTGGTTGGTTTGTCTAAAGAACCAAGAGATCATGGGAGATCTAGGCACATTGACAGAAAATACCATTTCATCAGACATAGAATAGAAGAAGGACTCCTCATTGCAAATAGGGTATCATCAGATGAGAACCCGACAGATCCCCTCACGAAGGGACTGAGCAGGGTTAAACATTTACATCATGCGATGCACATTAGGCTGAAGGACGATATCAGTTTCAATAATTAGATTCCTGAAACTTGTAAAATGTAATTGACATTTGATGATAAATAAAAGTTTTTATTTATTTATGAGTAAGGTGTTACTATCATGTGTTGATTGTTTACTGTGTTTCAACTTTGCATGTCTTACTTCAAGTATAATTATGTTATTATTCAAACCATCAACAGTCAGTCAAACTTTGGAAGTAAGTATTAATTTAAGACTAACATTAATTTGGCTTGTATGATTTGTCTAAAGTGCTTTAGACAATACAATGGTTGCTACAACATTCATGAGTACTCATAAGGGCTGAGTGTTGGATTCAACCCATGCTCACTTGCATCACTTCATGGAATTTATCTCGAGTGATCGTGAGACGGTAATATCATATAAATATTCAAACCTAGAGATATGAGTTGTTGATTATGAGTTGGTTATTCATTGATTGTACGAAAACGCATTGTTAACTTGATGTTATAAAACGTGCCTTTGTGAATAATTCAACAATTAGTTAGTACAAGCATATCAATCGAAGTTTTTCTGTTCCTTCTAGAAATAGAAGCGATATTTGGGCCCCTCAATGATTTGGTTTTGACCTATGTATCGGTCCCGGTCATAACCTAATTGATGTGTTCAATTTAGTTCTATGTCGAAACAAATTGGAGATCGAGAAACAAATGTTGGACAATAAGTAAGACCATGTTCCATGTGTTTGTCCGGCTGGTATCATGAGAGCAGAGGATTATATGATCACTTATCTTAAATGACGTATCATCATCATCTTAGTTCCGAGAGACTTTGAAATAGCTACGATTTCTAGTCGGATTTTGAATTCCTATTTGCAAATATAGTTATTAGACTTATCTAAGTGGGAGACTGTTGGATATAGTGTCTAAGTCCATAACTTTATTTGGTATGAACTTGACCCGACCCGGCATGGTCCATTTGGGTTGCATGGCATTGCAATACTTGGATAGATTAAATGAGAGAATAAGGCACTTATGATTATTAATATATTTTAAGTTCTAATATATTAATAATAGTATTATTTAATTAGTATTTGATCAAGTATTAATCTAGTATTAATTTGGTGATCAAAGTGAGACTAATTAAATACATAGGGTTGATTATGACAATCATCAATTGTTTAATGGTGGATTAATGATCCATGGTTTATGGATTATAGATGTAACCACTTGGAGATCCATGGATAGTCCATGGGAGTTACAAACCCATGGGTCATGAGAAATGAAGAGTCATGACAATTATTGGTCTTTATAATGAAACCCTAATTGTGACACCACTATAAAAGGGACCCTTTGGCTAGCAAAATCGGCACCTAGTGTTACTAGAGAGGGCATAACCGATTTTTGAGTGCAAGAAGTATTCTCTCAAGTTATTCGAAGTTTTGTGGTGTTCTGTGAAGCATTTGAGGCACAACATTTGGGGTACTAGGCTCACAAAGTCTTGAAGGAATCCAACCAACAACAAGGTATGTATTTCTACTAGTTTTTATGTTTCATATATTCCCCATGCCATGCTAGTTAGCTAATAACCTTGAATAAGAAATTTACATGTATATAGATAAAACATAGATTAAAGGTTATTAGGGTTGCATGTACACTTAGGAAGTCTTGGAATGCTCAAAACCCATTAGTAGTAATGCTTATGTTTCTATATGGACGACGACATCCCAAAGTTTTAAAATAAATAAAATACATTTCTTCAAAAATGATTTGATAACATATTAATCATGTTTTTCTGGGAACAAATTCCACAACATTTTCTTTAAAAGGAGACTCTGATTTTCAAAATAAAGCATAACACAAATCAGTATTTTCTTGTCGTGAAAATGGGGATGTCATAGTTGTTATCAGAGCATTAGTTTAAGCGAACTAGGAATATGGATTTAATTCTAGACTTACACTTAGAATGCTAAGCGATGATCGTGGAGTGTGTCTAATAAAATTTAGGTAATACACATGAATAAACACAAGCACTAGATAATTTAGGGAGAATGCCTAACATGCTTTTATGTGCTAAATGATTTATGCTGCTTTATGATGCCAAATGTATGATTGGATCTATAATATGTTACCGACTGGGTCTAGAAACCTTATATGTTCAGATTTCTAAATGTTTAAATACGGTATTAGAACTGGTATGTTATGTTTCGGAGTGATGGGGGAGGTTTACACGTCGATCGTAAATAAAATCTATCATATCTTAATTCTAATAATTACACTCCAAACATCTTGTTTGGTGTGACAACCCAAGTTGTCCTGTTACATTTCTCCGTTACCGCTAACGGAATATTCCACTGTTTAAAAGTTCCATTAATTAGAGGGCGTCAGTTTAATAAACATTTCAATTGTGTATGGTTATATGTTGTTAATTCGTGATAAAAGGAAATAAAAAAAAACACAGGACACATATTTCCATTTATTTGGAAAATGTCAAGTTTTATTATTACGACCACTAAATCGGATGCGACCAAAAGCCTCGTTTAACGACAGTATCGGGTAAAATTCCACTAAGCCCCAACTGTGAAACCTATATATGGGTGAGTGGAGTCAAATGGGAGACTTTTTACACTCTCTCTCTATACTCTATACTCTCTCTCTAGACCCGTTTACGCCCCGAATCCGCAACCAAACGCTTCCAAATTGTAAGTCCGCTTACCCTAGCCTATTCTAAACGTATTAATTTATGTTTATAGCCCAAAAATATCCAAGAAGGCATGGTATAAGGAGTTTACGGCCCAAGAACACTCTAGGGCTGTAAACCCCTAAAATGGTGCCAAACATGCCTCTAAACTTGTCCATAAGCTTGGGAATAATTATGGGATATAGCCTAGGAGTGTTTAAACATTAAAAGGCATGATTTTAGGACTCAAAAAAGAGTTTACGGCCCAAGCACAAGCTTAGGCCGTAAACTCCTCAAAATCATGTCAAAATGTCCCAAATGTGCACCAAACTCATCCTAGGGCTTATTACATAATTTAAGGACTTATCCTCTTGAGTTTAGACACTTGAAACACTCCACAATGATTTAAAAAAAGGAGTTTACGGCCCAAGCATTTATCTAGGCCGTAAACTCCCCAAAACTCACTCAAATGATAGATTTGATCCCCCAAAATAGCATCACACTTCATTAGAAATCACTAGAAAGGCATTAGGGGCTTGAAACATCACCAAACTCAATGATTTAGAGTTTACGGCCGTAAACTCCTTTAGGAGTTGTTCTTAGGCCGTAAACTCCATTATAAGGCCCTTAGAAACCTCAAATCCACTCATGCTCTTTAGGAAAAATGCTTAGAATAATTCAATGAACAAGCTAGAAGCATCAAACACCCAAGAATAGGACCTTGGGAGTTTACGGCCGTAAACTCCCTTAGGTTGGGCCGTAAACTCCTTGTTTGGTCCATGTTGGTGTTTTAAATCCATTTACACACTTGATATTTGAGTTTAGCAAAGTTCCACAACTGATAAGAGGCCCTTAGCACCCTTAAACGCTACCCAGGACCCCAAACACTTAGCCAAAAGGTGTTTTCCGCTCCTTTGAGCGCGTATATTTGTGTAAGTAGTATTAAATATACTAATTGTATGTGAACATATGTTATCATATGTTAAATAGGTCATTGAGTGTGTTCGAGTCCTTACGTGGCACCGAACGCCCAAACAGCACTCTCGTCGGACCTACTTACATCAGGTGAGTTCATACCCCTGAATGAACCTTTTAAATGCTTTTAAATGTTTTATAGGGGGGGGGAATACAAGTTAAACATGCCAGTTATCATGTCAATCCCATATGATTGATAACCCGCATGTACAAGATTTTACCACTTTACACTGTTTTACCGAGTGGGACACTAAAATGACTTTTACCTGTTTCATAACTTTTACTTATACTGATTTATTCAAATTAATTCTAAACTGGTTTATGAAAGATCCTCTAAGGTTTTAAACGTATTTTACGAAGGAATACAATTTGCGATTTTCTTTGTACATAAAGATTTTTCATTAAAGATTTCCCTTTTTCGACGTATACTTTTACTTATAAAATAATGCTGCTTCACTTATACTTATTTTATACTCTGACTCGGTGACACTTTCACTTATACCTATAGTCGCTTATACTTGATGACGCTTATACTTATTCACGCTCTTACTTAGTGATATGATTTCTCCTTCACTTATACTGGATAACGACTTTACTCCACTTATACTTGATAGACGTTCTCACATCACTTATTGTCGTCTCTGCTTCGTGATACACTTATACTTGGTACGCTTATACTTCATGGTTCGATTATCCCACACTGTACACGTACACTTCACGACTCGGATGTTCCACTGTACTCTTATACTTCACGACTCAGATGTTCCACTGTACACTTATACTTCACCGTATGATACACACTCAAGCGTAGTTAGATGTATGTTATGCTGGTATAGATGCATATAAATAATGATTGAAGGACTTAGGAAGGCTTGTCCACCCTATTTCCTTTTCTTCTTTGAGATGTGGTCTGGTGGGATCGGATGTCCATCTGAAGGTCGTTCGATTCATTAGTTATATATTACATATACGAGCATAGACATACGAGTTTTCTTCAGTCAATTCAGTTAAGAGTCTATAACTCTAGTCTACACTTACATAAGAAACCCACTCCCTCCTAGTAACACACTATCCTCTATTTGGGATGCATCTTCGGGACGCGGCCTTCTCTGTCGTCTAGTTGGTAACCAGAGTCTCCTGTAGGGATAGCGGACATTGTGTGTATAGGCCTATACGGGATTGACAACCCCGCACCCTGACTGCTAGCTACAGTCCACGGCTTACCAAGCCAAGGGGTGACAAATGTCACATTATATAGATGCTTGTAGGGCGTCTAGTGCTCTAGTCAGTATGGTTACGAGTATCCTGGGTTTCCTTATAATTCATGGCTTTAAGATAACAGTATTTCGTCAGCGATTTACACTGTATGCTGATGTCACCTTTTTCAGAGTCACACTGTTTTGACCTTGCCAGATGTATCTTTCATTTGATACCGTCTGGGGTCTGTTATCTCTGTTTGACCTTACAAGATGTATCTTTCGTTTGATACCGTCTGGGATCTGTTATCTCTGTTTGACCTTTCAAGATGTACCTTTCATTTGGTATCATCTGTGGTCTGTCATCACTGTTTTGACCTTGCGAGATGTACCTTTCATTTGGTATCGTCTGCGGTCTGTCTTCATTGTTATGACCTTGCAAGATGTACCTTCCATTTGGTATCGTCTTCGGTCTGCGTTCACTGTTTTAGACCTTACCAGTTGTACCTTTCATTTGGTAACTTCGGGGGTCTGTTTCTCCATTTGTTAGACTGAACCAGGCGTGTCGTTAGTTCGATACTTTCCTGGAGTCTATGACTCTTTTGCCTTATTCAGCAGTCCTCACTGCTGAGGCATATGTTATTCCCTGATGCCTCTGCTTTCTTTAATAATCAAATTCAGTATTTTGATATTATTAGCAATCAAGGGAAACTTCTTCTTACCACATTACACTGACCAATCTTGGTAGAAGGCTGCTTTTATTAAAGAAAATATAGGATTTTCTGGAAAGAACACTAATACACTGAAATCACTTAAACTACTGCTTTATAAAGTTATTTGACTAAATGACACTAAATACTTATGAACTCACCAGCATTGTAAAAATGCTGATAATCGCTTTTCAAATAACTTGTATTCTCAGGTTAGCATTAGACAGGTACATCCCCGGAGCTGTTGATGAAGATAGCTTAGTACCACGCTATATTTATTCTATTACTTGTATTACTTTAAATTTTTGTAATGTAACCTTGTAAAACTATTACTATTAATGCAAGTTTTGTTGTACTTTGATTACTATAATGCATGTGTTGTGATACTTGACATGTCGTCATCCACCCCAGAACGTTTCCGCCATTCCGGTTTTGGGGTGTGACATTTGGTGTATAGATCGAAATGGCAAGTACCCGAAGCAGAGTTGGGAATCAACAACCTCAACCCCAAGTGATTAAGCAAGTACTATAGTGGTACCTGCACCTGAGCTAATCACCATTGTAACAACCCGAAGTTTTCCATCGTCGAAAACTTGTTCTACCCGTGAGATTTCGCCGTTAGTCAATTCATTTCGTCCTCGTTTTGGGTTAAACTATTAAATTTATACGTTTATTATAATTTAGTGAGTGTTCAAATCCCCTAGGATCTCATGAAATTAACCCAAAAGTGCTTACTTCAAAAAGTTAGAAACAATCCCGCCGGATGACGGTAACTTAATTGGGTGCGACCAAAGGCCCCGTTTAATGCTGGTATCGGGGAGAATTCCACCGTGTCCAAGTTTTGGGAACTATATAAACGTGTTAAACCTTTCATTTGAAGCTTTTTCCCTCTCTCTACTCTCTCTCTAACCTCTCTCCTAAAATCCAAGATTTAGGGTCCAAAACTCAATTTTAAGGTCTCAAATCCTTTAGGTAACTTCCTAACCTCATTGTATAGCTTATTTGACTTCCAAATTCGAGACTTAATCATGAAATAGGACACAAAGTATGAGTTTACGGCCCAGGAAGGTGCCTAGGCCGTAAACACCAAAATTGAAGGGTTTTGAGCCCTTAAACACCTCCGTGACAATTTTGGGACCTAGATATGGCTAAATGACTTCAAGATATGGACTCTAAACATTTAAAACATGTATTTTGTGAGGTTTGAAGGAGTTTACGGCCAAGGCATGTGCTTGGGCCGTAAAATCATATATATGGGGTTTTCATGCCCTTAAACCCTTCCAAACCACAAACAAGGCTTAGATATGAATTATAGAATATTGGTTTTAGCATTTGGACACCTTAAACATAATTTTTGGGGGGTTTGTGTGAGTTTATGGCCAAGGCATATGCTTGGGCCGTAAACTCCTTATAAATGGGTATAAATTCAATTCTAAGGTGTTAGAAAGCCATCCAACACCAACAAAAGCCTTGGAATAAATCAAAGGACCAACCAAAAATAGTTTTAGGGCTTTAAAAACATCAAAAACCCACATTTGAGAGTTTACGGCCATAGAACATGTCTCATGGCCGTAAACTCATAAAAGGGTGTCCAATGGTGCCCCAAACTCATTTCTAGGCTTGTGGGAATTTTTAGAATCACATGTGATTAATTTTAGCACCTTAAAAACACTAAATCAAGGAGATATGAGAGTTTACGGCCAAAGATCCCATGCCTAGGCCGTAAACTCCCTTAAGTGTTGCAAATGGTGTTTTTAATTCAATCAAAGCCTTAGGTAAAATAATTCCAAGCATTTTCAAGTGTCCATATCCATTTATGACCCAAATTTGCACCATAAACCACCCTACCATGAGTTTACGGCCGTAAACTCATGGGGAATGGGTGTTTTGGACCAAAAACTCTTGTATAAGTTTATTCATGGGGAGTAAACTCAAGTCCCAAGTCCCTCGCTTCAATTCCCGTCCTTAAACGCCATTCGGGTCCCTCCAAAATACTCGTAATGGGGTGTTTCCGCGATTACAAGTAATGGTCCTTACCAAATAATCAATCTAGGTCCTAATTAGATACAAATGTGTATCTTTACATTATACCTAGGAACCTCGTGTGTTTGCAAGCCCCGGACCAACACTTAGCATCCGAATTCGCCACATTTCTCATCCGGTGAGTTCATACCCCTACCCTTTTTCAACTGTTTTCACTGTTTTCAGGGGGGGAATACAAGCAAAATTACAAGGAAATCTTGTACTCACACTTATTGTTTTCAGTATTAATCATTTTCATTCTGTATGTTCTATTATCAATAATTGTGTTTATCAAATAGTTCGAATTACGAATTTAGCTTTCAAACTAATCATAGATTTCTCGATAAAATGTTCTAATCTAAACTATGTTTCATAATCTAAAAAAAATAACTTATACTAATTTCCAATTATAACTAATTACGAATACGAATACGAATACGAAACTATAACCAGGAATAGAACGAATACGAAACTATAATTAGAAACAGAACGAATAATGAAACTACAACTAGAAACAGAACGAATAACACATCTATAATTAGGAACAGAACGAATACGAATACGACTGCGAATACGAATACGACTGCGAATACGAATACGACTGTGAATAGTATTAGCAGTAGGATTAGGGATAGGAATGCGACTACGAATACGAATACGAATACGACTGCGAATACGAATACGAATACGAATAATAATAGGAGTAGGAATAAGGAAACGAATACAGTAACGAATACGAATACTAACACGAATAAGTACAACTGTAACCAATTAAGAATAAGAACACGAATATGAAGATGTGAATCTAAGTATATTCCGAGATATTATCATTAGGATATCAGTATACCTAGTTAATACAATAGGTTCGAATGGAAATAAATCAGTATATCGAAATCAAATAACTAACAATTACTTTTAGGAAAGTACGGGACTTTCCTGGGGAAAACAAAACATTACCTAATCACGTCTACATCTTTTACATCTTTAACATCGTTCACATTAGAAACCAACATGCAGGAAAGCATGGGGCTCTCCTGGGTAACACTTATATAACTAGAAAGAGTAACAAACTGAATAACATTACATCTTTCACAATTAGTAACATACAATTAGGAAAGTATGGGACTTTCCTGGGTTCATAGATAAACAACCAGAACCGTGTAACCTAACAATCAATCAACCTTCTCTTTTAAGAAAATATGGGATTTTCATGGATAACAACTTTTCGGTAAACTAAAGGAAACTCGTACATTTTTCACAAAGCAAACATCTTATGAAATCACCAGCTTTATGCTGATTTTCAAACTGCTTGTATTCTCAGGTCAACATTAGATAGGTACCTAGCGAATCTTTTGGAGAAGACGGAGCGTACAGAAGACTCGTCTCTACTTTCGTTCATATATACTATGTATTACGAATGTACAACTTTACTTTTGAACAAATGTAAAATTTGATATGTAATGTAATGGTTGTTTACTTTGCTTACTATGTACACTGGATTTGATACTCAACTTGGTGTCAACCCCGAAGACGTTTCCGCCTTCGGTTTTCGGGGTGTGACAGATTGGTATCAGAGCCCTTGTTTATAGTGAGTGGAGTATACCAAACCTTACATGGTATAAAAACTATAAACACTAAAGGGCCTAAATGCTCTGAACTAATAGTATACCTCAAATATAAGTATTTTCAAAAGTATACAAGTATACCCGACAGTCGAAAATCCGTAACTACAAGTAGAACAAAACATAAGTAAATGGGTGTTGTACACTGCGGTTAAACCTGGGCAGTTATGTAGTCGTTTCTAGTATCAATATAGCCTGGCCAACTATATTCATTCGAGACACGGCCAACATGTGCTTGGGAGTGACTGTGGTACACAACATGCCTAAAACTTACCCAATACCCAAACAATGAGCCGTCGCTGCAGCGAATCATGAAATACTATGGGAGTATTTCTCGAGTCAAATCCATTACAAAATTTCTCATCCCAGCATTGCTCCTTAATCATTCCTTTAGCGATAATTTATCTGTTTGATAACTCCTTCCTGTTTTATCGCTTAATAGAATTCTATGTATACCATAAAGAGATATCCTTTGTATCATATCTCTTGATTCAATTCAGAGGATTTATCATCCTCTCTTCCTGATCTTATTAGATCAAGATGCCTCCAAGAAAGAGACCCAGCTTGCAGAACAACAACAATCCTCCTCAAACACCACCTTCTCTTCAAATCGACTTGGCAACCCTTCAGTCAGTTTTAACTGCAGCATTTTCAGCAGCCATGTCGCAAACGAACCCCGGTAATTCGGGAGGTGGTCCCCAACCTCAAAACCAGGAAAATAGCCAGGGACACCGAAAGGAGTGTTCATATAAAGACTTTATGCATGCGAAACCTACATTCTTCAATGGCACATGAGGTGTTATTGCTCTAACTTGATGGTTAGAAAGGATCGAATCTATCTTCGAGATCTGTGCTTGTTCAGAATCCGACAAAGTGAAGTTTGCCGCTTGCACTCTCACCAACAAAGCCCTGACTTGGTGGAACAGCCGAGTCAAATCTCTAACTCTACCTGTAGCCAATGCTATGGGTTGGGAAGTTATGAAGGAACTTCTACACATAGAGTATTGCCCTCGGGGTGAAATACAGAAGTTGGAGGATGAACTTTGGAATCTAAAGATGAAAGGTTACGATATCGCCACCTACACATCTAGGTTTGATGACCTAGAGCTTCTTTGTCAAGGGATGGTTACCCCGGAAAGTAAGAAGATAGAGAGGTTTATTTGGGGATTAACCCAGCCAACAAAAGGGAACGTCTTAGCTGCTAGGCCAGATACATACGACAGTGCCAAATGCCTAGCGCAAATCTTGATTGACCATAATGAGGACGTAGAGGAAGCAGCCACCACTCCTGAGCCGACATAAAGAAGTGGTGAGAAAAGAAAGTACTGGGAGGCAGGGGATAAATATCAACCTTCCCAAGAGTTCTCGAAGAGACAACAAATGGTGACAGTCCACGCTGCCACTACCCCTGCTGTTGTACCCGTTATCGGTTCCTCAACTCAAGCACCTATTACCAGATATGCCGGTGTTCTCCCGTGGTGTAACCAGTGTAGTTACCACCACTATATCCCCGGTCCCTGTCGTATAAAACTTTGCAAAAATTGTGGCCAAGAGGGTCACCTTGCGCGGAATTGTAGAACACCAACAAATCAAGCTCCTAGAGCGAGCGCCAGTCAGGTCTGTTATGGTTGCGAAAAGGTCGGGCATTATAAGAGAAACTGCCCCAATGCAACAATAGCTGACAATTCTGGAAGAGTCCTAGCTATAGGACAAGGTGAGACAGCCACCGATCCCACAGTTTCCCAAGGTATATTCCTTTTCGACAACCATTTTACTTGCAGTTCTTTTTCAACTCTAATCTAGAAAGATAAATTGTTACCTATTCATTCGAATCTCTCCATAAACGTAGAACTTCTCGAAATCCTTATTAGGATTGATCCCGTAGCCTACAAACTTCGATTAACCTCGAAACTTAGAAACATTCCTATGGTACTTCACGTCTTGGTCTTTTAGAAATATTCACCCAATGAAACCAAGAGGCGTCCCGAAAGTGAGGGTTCGCTGGAACATCAAGTGGAGACCCGATTCCACTTGGGAGCGTAAAAACCCGAAGTAGTAGACTCATCCTCGGTTCTCTTCTCAACTTGCAATTTGAGTTCAAATCTTTGAATTTCGGGATGAAATTCCCTCTAACGCGGGGATAATGTAACAACCCGAAGTTTTCCATCGTCGAAAACTTGTTCTACCCGTGAGATTTCGCCATTAGTCAATTCGTTTCGTCCTTGTTTTAGGTTAAACTAATTAAATTTACACGTTTATTATAATTAAATGAGTGTTCAAATCCCTTAGGAACTCATGAAATTAACCCAAAAGTGCTTACTTCAAAAAGTTAGAAACATTCCCGCCGGGTGACGATAACTTAATCGGGTGCGACCAAAAGCCCCGTTTAATGCCAGTATCGGGTAGAATTCCACCGTGCCCAAGTTTTGGGAACTATATAAACGTGTTAAACCTTTCATTTGAAGCTTCTTCCCTCTCTCTCTCTCTACTCTCTCTCTAACCTCTCTCCTAAAATCCAAGATTTAGGGTCCAAAACTCAATTTTAAGCTCTCAAATCCTTAAGGTAACTTCCTAACCTCATTGTATAGCTTATTTGACATCCAAATTCGAGAATTAATCATGAAATAGGACACAAAGTATGAGTTTACGGCCCATGAAGGTGCCTAGGCCGTAAACACCAAAATTGAAGGGTTTTGAGCCCTTAAACCCCTCCTTGACAATTTTGGGACCTAGATATGGCTAAATGACTTCAAGATATGGACTCTAAACATTTAAAACATGGATTTTGTGAGGTTTGAAGGAGTTTACGGCCAAGGCGTGTGCTTGGGCCGTAAAATCATATAAATGGGGTTTTCATGCCCTTAAACCCTTCCAAACCACAAACAAGGCTTAGATATGAATTATAGAATATTGGTTTTAGCATTTGGACACCTTAAACATAATTTTTGGGGGGTTTGTGTGAGTTTATGGCCAAGGCATATGCTTGGGCCGTAAACTCCTTATAAATGGGTATAAATTCAATTCTAAGGTGTTTAGAAAGCCATCCAACACCAACAAAAGCCTTGGAATAAATCAAAGGACCAACCAAAAATAGTTTTAGGGCTTTAAAAACATCAAAACCCCACATTTGAGAGTTTACGGCCATAGAACATGTCTCATGGCCGTAAACTCATAAAAGGGTGTCAAATGGTGCCCCAAACTCATTTCTAGGATTGTGGGAATTTTTAGAATCACATGTGATTAATTTTAACACCTTAAAAACACTAAATCAAGGAGATATGAGAGTTTACGGCCAAAGATCCCATGCCTAGGCCGTAAACTCCCTTAAGTGTTGCAAATGGTGTTTTTAATTCAATCAAAGCCTTAGGTAAAATTATTCCAAGCATTTTCAAGTGTCCATATCCATTTATGACCCAAATTTGCACCATAAACCACCCTACCATGAGTTTACGGCCGTAAACTCATGGGGAATGAGTGTTTTGGACCAAAAACTCTTGTATAAGTTTATTCATGGGGAGTAAACTCAAGTCCCAAGTCCCTCGCTTCAATTCCCATCCTTAAACGCCATTCGGGTCCCTCCAAACACTCGTAATGGGGTGTTTCCACGATTACAAGTAATGGTCCTTACCAAATAATCAATATAGGTCCTAATTAGATACAAATGTGTATCTTTACATTATACCTAGGAACCTCGTGTGTTTGCAAGCCCCGGACCAACACTTAGCATCCGAATTCGCCACATTTCTCATCCGGTGAGTTCATACCCCTACCCTTTTTCAACTGTTTTCACTGTTTTCATGGGGGGAATACAAGCAAAAGTACAAGGAAATCTTGTACTCACACTTATTGTTTTCAGTATTAATCATTTTCATTCTGTATGTTCTATTATCAATAACTGTGTTTATCAAATAGTTCGAATTACGAATTTAGCTTTCAAACTAATCATAGATTTCTCGATAAAATGTTCTAATCTAAACTATGTTTCATAATCTAAAAAAAATAACTTATACTAATTTCCAATTATAACTAATTACGAATACGAATACGAATACGAAACTATAACCAGGAATAGAACGAATACGAAACTATAATTAGAAACAGAACGAATAATGAAACTACAACTAGAAACAGAACGAATAACACATCTATAATTAGGAACAGAACGAATACGAATACGACTGCGAATACGAATACGACTGCGAATACGAATATGAATGCGAATACAAATACAACTGCGAATAGTATTAGGAGTAGGATTAGGGATAGGAATGCGACTACGAATACGAATACGAATACGACTGCGAATACGAATACGAATATGAATAGTAATAGGAGTAGGAATAAGGAAACGAATACAGTAACGAATACGAATACTAACACAAATAAGTACAATTGTAACTAATTAAGAATAAGAACACGAATATGAAGATGTGAATCTAAGTATATTCTGAGATATTATCATTAGGATATCAGTATACCTAGTTAATACAATAGGTTGGAATGGAAATAAATCAGTATATCAAAATCAAATAACTAACAATTACTTTTAGGAAAGTACGGGACTTTCTTGGGGAAAACAAAACATTACCTAATCACGTCTACATCTTTTACATCTTTAACATCGTTCACATTATAAACCAACATGCAGGAAAGCATGGGGCTCTCCTGGGTAACACTTATATAACTAGAAAGAGTAACAAACTGAATAACATTACATCTTTCACAATTAGTAACATACAATTAGGAAAGTATGGGACTTTCCGGGGTTCATAGATAAACAACCAGAACCGCGTAACCTAACAATCAATCAAACTTATCTTTTAAGAAAATATGGGATTTTCTTGGATAACAACTTTTCGGTAAACTAAAGGAAACTCGTACATTTTTCACAAAGCAAACATCTTATGAACTCACCAGCTTTATGCTGATTTTCAAACTGCTTGTATTCTCAGGTCAACATTAGACAGGTACCTAGCGAATCTTTTGGAGAAGACGGAGCGTACAGAAGACTTGTCTCTACTTTCGTTCATATATACTATGTATTACAAATGTACAACTTTACTTTTGAACAAATGTAAACTTTGATATGTAATGTAATGGTAGTTTACTTTGCTTACTATGTACACTGGATTTGATACTCAACTTGGAGTCAACCCCGAAGACGTTTCCACCTTTGGTTTTCGAGGTGTGACAACCATGGTCGGAATGCAAGAAATGATGAGATGATGTTGGATCTTCAAATGGAAGAAACAAGGCATTAATTCAACAAAATCGGAATGAACCTACAATGCCTGTTGAATAACCTAAACTGAATGAAGTTCAGTCAAAAGAAGGTAACTATAGTAGAACCATTGGTCCAGATGAACCGTTAGTGGTTAGGAGAAATAACTAAGACAAATAAATTGAAAGAAACAGTTGCAAGAAAAAAGACTTCATGACTTGCAAACCATCAAATTTTACTGGGAAAGAGGATCCAATCAGAGTTATGGACTGGATCTTGGAGATGGATTTTGCTTTCATAACATGAGGACGCAAAGACAAGCTACAAACCACATATAAAGTGCATCAGTTTAGGGGTGGCGTTGTTTGCTGGTGGAACACCTAGGGAAAGATCATGAGCCCCAATAAGCCACTGCAACTGACTTAGGCAGAGTTCCTAGTGCATTTCAAACGAAAGTTCTAGTCAGCCCACAATCCGCTAGAGCTAGAGAACCAATTCCTAACATTAAAGAAGGGCAGCATGTCTATTGATGAATACACCAATTCTTTCACCGACAAGATGGGGTTTGCTTTGCCCATTCTCCCTAACGAACTAACAAAAGTGGATAAGTTTACAAAGCGACTAACATGGGAATATGTTGTGTTGGTACATCATGCACCTACTCTACGGGCAACTATCTGGGTTGCCAAGTCTGTTAAAGATATGATCAAGGGAAGAGCCACCAGAAAGGTTGAGGCTGGCGAGAAGCGAAATTCTGAAGGATCCTCAAGGTCCGACAAGAAGAGAAAATTATCGAATTCAGGTTTGAAGAAGTTCGAAGAAGGTGCACAATTGTGTGACAAGCGCAGAAAGAAGCACAATGGGAGATGCTCTAAATAGATGACCTACTTTAAATATGGGAAGACTGGTCATTACGCTAGTGAATAGACAACCAAGAGAGAATTATGCATTAAGTTTAGTGAAGAAGGACACCTCAATGCTTGGTGAAGAAGGACACTTCAAGCAAGACTGCCCAAGGAGAGAAGAAGCTACAAAGCCGAATGGGCCGCCAAAACCAAGGGCAAGAGCATTTCAGATGATTCTTGATGAAGTAGATTAAAATGCAAGGAGTCAGGAGTGAGGATGGATATCCAAAGATCAAGTTATGAAGAAGGCATGTGGATAGTATCAGGAGGTGTAGCCTATCAGAAACATAGTATAGGTTGAACTTGAACACCTATGTAATCATTTCAAAGAATAATATAATTCATTCGTTTTTTTACCTGATGTGTTAAGTTGTTATGTGATTCTCTTTTATGGTGACTTGGAAGAATGCGAGACAATACTTGGGACAAGTACGAGTAGGTGTGAGTGGTAGTAGAGGCCAGTACTGTTGGATTAGTGTTTAAGTCCATAACTATTTTGGTATGTACTTGACTCGATGGTGCATGGTCCTTTTGGGTTGCCTTCACCAAAGCAACTTGATTGGAGAAATATATAGAAAGAGAGGATAATATGATTTATTAATATGTTATAAGAATAATATACTAAAGGAGAAATCATATTTGTTTAATTAATATTGGTCAATAATTAATTAGGAATTAATTTTGTGATCAAGTGTAATTAATTAAACTTGAGGGGCTGATTTTTAATTATGTGATAGTTACAAAATAAGGTAAGGATTATCTTAAATATAGGGTGAACGAATTTGAGGTGATAAGGCCTTAGAATTCGACTATGATAAGGATTCAAGGATTATCTTATGGGTTGCTTTGTGGATAAGTAACTAGATAAGGATAATGACTGAAACCCTATCTCTACACTTATATAAAGACCCTAAGGCCTTAGAATTCGTGTACTTGTTCCCAAGAAGTCCTAAGGACGAATTCTAACCTCTCTCCTCTCTCTTTATACCTTCTCCATTTGCTCTTGGTGTTTGTAAGCCATTAGAGGAGTGACACTTGTGACTCTAAGCATTCCAAAGTCAATTCAAGGTGGAATTAGGATTGTTATTGCTATATAACAATCAAGGTATGTTATTAAACCCATTCATATGTCAATATCGATTTCATATACTAGAATTAGGGTTTATAGTCTTGGATTCAAAGCATGTACAATAGAGAAACCTAGATCCAAGCATTAGGGTTTGTATGAGCACATAGGATGTCTTATGACTAAAACCCATCAGTGGTATCAGAGCCATTGGTTTGGTTTCAATTGTATGAACTTGATATATTAGGGTTTATTGCCAATAAACCCTAAGAGGCTAGGTTTTTTCGAGATTAGGGTTTGCAAACCCTAATTTGCAAGAGTTTGAATAAGATCTTCAAATCCTTTCCTTAAACCCTTAAATTTCGAAATCTAGGGTTTGTTATAATCCCTTGATTTTCGAAATTTGCCTCCTCCCCAAGATAAGGTCCTAATTTTTAGGGATTTGGATAATCCCATATCTTGTAATTATCCTCTAATTGTTATATATGGTGATTCAAAATCTTGCATTATCCATCCATATTTTCGAAATCTATATAGATATTTAAGGGATTAGGATAACTTAAATGTCTAAATGGTAATTATCCTCATTATTTAGATAATCCCTTATGATTTAATAATTAAATTAATAGTCTAATTCAAGATAATTATTGAATCAAGAGTTTTAATATTTAAAATTTTAATTTAAATGTCATAAATTCGGAATTTTAAGATAGATTAAAACTAAATTGTTTTGAAATGTTTCAAAACTTGCCCTCAAGTTTTGGAATTTAAAAGTTGATTAAAAGTTTAATTAGGAATGTTAAATTCTAAAACCCTAGTAATGTTTTGAAAAGTTCAAATCACACCTTATGGTTTTATTAATCAATTAAGGTGTATAATTAAAAGAAGTTTAATAAATCCATAAAAGTTTAGGTTTACAATTTAATTGAATTAAAAGTATAATTGTTAAATTTGATCACCTAATATTTTAAAAGTGTAAAATGCACCCTATACTATATATATAACATTAAAAGTCTAACATTATATATATGTATGAGTAAAAGTAAGTCTTACCGTTAGTAGGCCTCATTCACGAAGCTGGTCTATAAGGGGTGTTTAAGGAAATTGCCTATAATATGGCGATTGAATGGGTATCCACTCTTACCCACCGCACTCTTGACTAGTGGAGGGTCGTTAGCCGAACGGGTAGGATAGGATGAAACCTTCCATTATAAGTATAATGAAATACAAAGTAACTAAATGTTTTTCAAATTCCCAATCTTAGTTACTTAGGCAAAAGTGAATTGATGCAATTCCATGAAATTACACTTTGTGCCCTTGCGAAGACGTTAGTGGAGCATGTGTGGTTTACTGGCACACTAAATGGTTCTAAGAAAAGGTAGCAAAGGGTGACTCAATGTTTGTCATAGTTCGGTGGAGCGTGTGTGGTTTACCGGCACATCGAATAGGTGACTGTAACATGTGAGGGCACCATGTAATTTTGCATGGTTATTCACACCCGCTTTGTGATCCTCGGCATCCCAGTCACAAACTAGAGGGGCATATCGAGATTTAAACATGCCATTGAAAGTTCAATGAATCTCAAAGGATCTAGGAGTTTTCATAGATTTAAAACTTAAATTTCTTTTTCGTTTTTCATGGTGGAAATTAGTGAATCGTCATTCACTTACCTTCAAATATTCTGCAATTAGGGTTACGACATCCCTCTCCCGAGTTGTAGAATATTGTGTTGGTTCCTAGCCTTAGTATTTCATTTGGGTGACTTACTAAGGACTCAATCAATCAACTAACTTGAATTTCGTTTTCTCCCGTTTTGTAGATGTCAAAGTTCGACAACTATGGTCTTCTCAAATCCTGTGGAACAAGCATTCCACATGAAGATGATATTCCATGATTCGATCGAGGAACAAGAAATCATGCTTCACTTCCTCCTCCTCCTCCAATTATTCTCCCTAACCCACAAGATTGTAAAATTGAAAGGTTCAATATTACTCAAGCCCTGTTGGCAAGTAAACATAAAGAAGGAAAGTCGGTGTTTGCACACGTCTTAGGGATGATGTCACACATTGATAGGTTAAGAATGATGGGATCCATTGTCGGTGAAGAAATGGCTGTTGATTGGGTTCTTCCTAACTCGTATAGTAAGTTCGTAAGAGAGTACTATATGATGAACCACGACGCAACCCTTATTGATCTCACTTATATGCTTATTGCTGCTGAATCAGCAATGGTTTAGCGCAATAGAAAAGCAAAGTTGATTGGTGAATCTGCCTTCAAGACCTCTATGGATATAGATAATGGCAATGAAAGACATGCAATGATCGAAAAGTTTGATCATAAGAGAAAGGCGATGTCTGAAGTAGTTCCATGTGTTGTTACAAAAGAGTCAATTTGCATTTATTACCAAGAGAAAGGGCATTGGAGACGAAGTTGCCCTATTTACCTAATAGATCTAAGAGATGGGAGAGTCAAAAGTATGACTACGCTTCAGGTAAAATCCACTATCTAACTCCGTTAAGTTCCTATTCATTGATTCTTAATACATGATGTGATAAGATTGAATTTGAATGTTTTGCAGTATCGATGATAAGAAAGGAAGCTTGATAAGAGAGCAAGGTGAATCTAATCACAAGAGATGGATCTCGATCGCATGGACTTGAAGATTGGATTTTTGAGCTTAGATAGTTATGATAGAGTTGTTAGAAATTTTCCTTTGACATAGTTTTCAATAGATTTTGCATTGTAATGACAAATGTTTTTCCGCTGCTTTTATAAATGAAATACATTTTGTTTTACTTATTTATTTATTTGTTTACTTCCTTGCAATGAAATCGTTATGAAAATTGATGTTTGCATATTTCTACAACGAATGGATATGATTCTTACTTATGTTAATTATGGAAATGTCGAGAATTTACCAAATAGGGAGAGTTTCTCATCGCCCAAAGTTTCAATTGGACAAAAATTTGGAATCACGCAACTTGGTTTTATGATGAATGAGAAATTTCATATTTGGAAATTAGACAAATTCGTTGACAAAGTGGCAAGTGAAGGACTAGGAGATCGAGTACACAAAGTTGTGTGTTGATCAAGTTCACATTAAGAGTAACAAATATATTCGTCATGATTTACTAAAGGTTTGGTAAATATGATTACACTTACAAGATTAAGTGTGATTCTGAACTGATTAAAGGGTTTAGATCAATAGTAGAACGAATAAGAAGAATCAAGTAGGCAGAAAGATAAGAGTTTCTCCATTCTAAGAAGAAGGGAGAGTAGCTTTTATGCTTTATGATAAGTCTTAATGATTAAGAACCATATCTCAATTGATCCTCTAAGTGAGTCTTAGTACAATTGTATGTCTAAGAAGAGGAATCAAGGATTGAAGAAATGGTTAGATCAAGAAGTCTATCATACTTCGTTCCAATAACAAGTCTTAAAGTTAAGATTGTGACAATGAGTGAAAAGTATTAAAGGTTTATAACATTCATCAAATGTGGAAAGTTGTGATGTCCTGAATAAGACAAAGATCGACTAGGACCAATTTATGAAGTGTTTTTGATAAAAACTACACTAACTCTTGAATATTTGTTTGTTAAGAAATGTTTATTGACAAAAGAATCGTATATGTCAAGGAGTCAGTGGGAGTCTTTATAGTCTTGAAAAGTTTCAAGAACAAATCAAATAAACCTTATCGATCATCACTAGCACACGATTTGAGGTTTACAACCTATCGTGTTGACAATATTTTGATTATGTGCTGTTCCAATTGAGTTAATTATGCACGTGAGTCCTATGAGTTCTCATTTTGAACGCATAAAAGGTAAGGCACCTTAACCAATGAAAGGTACATTGATAGGAAAAAAGGTGAGTTGCTTAACTACTTGGAAGACGTGGTGGGCAGTTGTGCTACCATAAGGCAAGAAATCAAGATTAAGATAGTTCGGTCCATATGAGTTTGAGTTTGTCGTAAACTTTGGTTTTAACAAATTCACATGGATAGGAACAAATACACCATTTAAATCTAAGTGTCATAAGATTTCCTCCTTCATGAAAATGATTGTGAGGAAATGATTTCACTAAGAAAGATTTTAAGAAGATAGTGATTGTAAAATTGCATTCTCGAATTCGATCATGGTTACGGTATCCCTTTCCATAATTTGAATTGTGAGGTTTGGCAATTAGTCTTAATTGTTGAGACACACATATGAACTATCTAAAGGCAAAGGTGTATAAGTTCAAGAAGCCTTGATAAAAGATTATCAAAGCATTAAGTATTAGAAACATGGACTTAATAAATTCAATAGGTATTGTTTTTCTGAAAGTTAAGATGTTTATGAATACATGTCGTAGCTAGTGGGAGCATAAGTGTTATGTTTTATAATAATCATCGTGATAGTGGGAGCATAAATGTTATGATTGTATGATTATTAAGGCACGTATTGCAAGTTGGCAATATTAATTATAGAAAACAAGAGTCATTCTTTGCAAAGTTGTAAGGATGGAGTAGTTGTTTTTGCTATAATTAAAGGAGAGAATATTATGCTTCATTTCAAATCTGAAGGATTAGGTTGTGAAATGTTGATAAATTTAGTCAAAGGTACATAGTGTGTTCTTAAAATTTCGATTATGATTACGGAATTCGTTTTCACAATTTGAATTTTGAGAACATAGCAAATAAAACATTATGCATCGTGTCCTATACGCTTCGGGTAAAGGATTGATTGCAAGTGCTTTGATATTTGACCATTCTAAAATTTTCCAAATGTCTAGCGCATTTAGAGGAAAAGGGACTAGAATGGATTTTGACTAAAATAATTAAACAACTATCAAAGGACAATCCAAAGTTCGACGAGGATTGGTATTAATGGACCATATTGACATTATGATGAATAGAAAAGATTCTATTAAGAAATGAGTTGTCATATGGAACATATGGAAGCGTGTCCATACTGGGAAGTAAATATTGAAAAATTTATGACTAGATTAGAAACTTTTATGCAAAAGGATGTTCAATGGAATGTACTTTGAGTGAGAGACATCATATCTAAGGAATTGCCTTGTAACAATCTCCGATAGAGGACTTTGTAATATCATTGGCAATAGTCTTTGTGACTTTAGTGCAATGACATTACGAAAGAATCATTGCATAGGATGTTAGAATCTAGCATATTCTATAAGTAGCAAGAATTTTGATATTCTTTTACTTATGAAAAAGGATTCGGAGTTGTGAAATGAGAATGATTGGATAAGTGTCCAATGTGATCTATTTCATAAAGTAAGAACCATAGGTAAACATTGTGTGCATGCTAGGAGCATGGGACAAGTGTAATAATTCAAGTAAGAAGTTGATTACCCGAAACGACAAATAATGAGTAATCGGTATGGTGATAAATAAAAGGAGTTTCATTTATAGTCAAAGGTTTGAGGCCATATGGGATTAGTATTATTCTTGTGTTTCACCTTGCATGTTTTGACTTCCAGAATAATTGAGTTTATTAAGAATAATCGAATTATTCAACCGGGCCACAGTCGTTCATATGTTGGAAGTAGATATGAATGAAGACTATCGTGAATTGGTGTGTGGATTGTCTAAAAGAGTATTAGACATAAGCAAATGTTTGCTGCAACGTTCATGAGTGCTTACGAATATGATTTGAGCATTGGATTAAACCCACGCTCACTTGGATCACTCCATGACTTGTATTACGAGTGATTGGTGAGAAGATAACATCTTATATTCTTGAAACTGAGATGTGTGAGTTGTATCTTGCGAATCGGTTGCACATTGATAATATGTAAACGCATTAGTAACTTGGTGTTATAAAACATATTGTTGTGTGTGATTCGGTGAGTGAGTGCAAGCAAGCATTGTATCAATGTTTATCCGTTCCTTTTATTCAAAGAATAAAAGCGATATCTTTTGGGCCCCTCGATGGTTTAGTGATGACAAACATAAATGCTCGGCCAGGCTAGGGCTAATTTGATTTTTTCAATTAGTCTGTCATCATAAATCAGAAATCGAGAAGTAGTACAAAGAGAATGATTAGAAATCATATCTCATACGATATCTAGAATGGAGGAATATATGATCCCTTATCTAAGGAAACGCATATCTGATAGGATCAGAGTTGACAGCGGCTTTGGAAAGCTACGATTGCAGATCAGGATCTGAAGTCATACGCATAATAGTTATTAGACTTATCCAAGTGGGAGACTGTTGGATAAGTGTCTAAGTCCATAACTATTTTGGTATGTACTTGACCCGATGGTGCATGGTCCTTTTGGGTTGCCTTCACAAAGCAACTTGATTGGAGAAATATATAGAGAGAGAGGATAATATGATTTATTAACATGTTATAAGAATAATATATTAAAGGAGAAATCATATTTGTTTAATTAATATTGGTCAATAATTAATTAGGAATTAATTTTGTGATCAAGTATAATTAATTAAACTAGAGGGGCTGATTTGTAATTATGTGATAGGTACAATATAAGGTAAGGATGATCTTAAATATAGGGTGAACGAATTTGAGGTGATAAGGCCTTAGAATTCGACTATGATAAGGATTCAAGGATTATCTTATGGGTTGCTTTGTGGATAAGCAACTAGATAAGGATAATGACTGAAACCCTATCTCTACACCTATATAAAGACCCTAAGGCCTTAGAATTCGTGTACTTGTTCCCAAGAAGTCCTAAGGACGAATTCTAACCTCTCTCCTCTCTCTCTTTATACCTTCTCCATTTGCTCTTGGTGTTTGTAAGTCATTAGAGGAGTGACACTTGTGACTCTAAGCATTCCAAAGTCAATTCAAGGTGGAATTAGGATTGTTATTGCTATATAACAATCAAGGTATGTTCTTAAACCCATTCATATGTCAATATCGATTTCATATACTAGAATTAGGGTTTATAGTCTTGGATTCAAAGCATGTACAATAGAGAAGCCTAGATCCAAGCATTAGGGTTTGTATGACCACATAGCATTTCAGATGATTCTTGATGAAGTAGATTAAAATGAAAGGAGTCAGGAGTGAGGATGGATATCCAAAGATCAAGTTATGAAGAAGGCATGTGGATAGTATCAGGAGGTGTAGCCTATTAGAAATATAGTATAGGTTGAACTTGAACACCTATGTAATCATTTCAAAGAATAATATAATTCATTCGTTTTGTTATATGATGTGTTAAGTTGTTATGTGATTCTCTTTTATGGTGACTTGGAAGACTGCGAGACAATACTTGGGACAAGTATGAGTATGTGTGAGTGGTAGTAGAGGACAGTACTACCGGAAGCACACGACTCACACTTGGATCAAGGAAAGTCATAAGCTTACCAAGAAACTAGTAATTGATTATGTTTTGTTCATGTCTATCATTACCATCGTTTCGGCAATGACGAAGAAGATTATTGTTAACCCGACGTTAGTGGTCATATCAAATCGAGGCCGACTAAGATGAGTATGTTACGTGATTTAAAGAAACAAGATCCGTGTAGCATCCTACTTAAGCTAGAGGATTGAAGTAAAAGATAATCGAAGAAATAAATAGAAGTATCGCGATCGCCGTGAGAGTAAGAAGCTTGTAGCTAGAAGTGTTACATACTAGAATGTGATTATACCACATTAGAACCTGAAGGAAGGTATCTTTCATTCTGGATGCTAACTCAAAAATACCTAAGTCTAAACGTTGCATCATACGATGAGATGTCATTAGAACATGTCCCGTTAGTCTGTTATGCTAATCAAAGTAAAGAACTTATCTTAATTTAAGTTTGTTTAAGAAAGAGCAGGAGTCTCACTACTACAAAATAGAGCTTTAATGACGCGCAAACAATAACACTCGTTGATAGAGGACACGCGTTGGTGTGTGCCCTAAAAAATGATGTCAACTTTGCAAAATTTGAAGGATAGTGGACACGCATTTGTGCGTGCCCTAAAATTAGTGTAAGAAAAGAAAAAAAATGCGGAGGGCGCCTTTCATAAAGTGTGCGTCCTCTATATGTGTCGCATTATATTTTTTTTCCTATACGCGCGTTTTTAAAGGGGGAAAATGAAATCGTCTGAAATTCTAAAATTTTGAAGAACCCTGCTTCTACCCTCTCTCCTCAGTATCTCCTTTTTCATTCACTCCTTCCTTCTCTCTGTAAACCCTAAGCTATCGCCACTGCCACCGCCATTGAGCTTAAGAACTCAATCCACACTAGAATCCTACAATAGAACCCTAATAATCCTTTTGAATCAAAACATCCTTTTGAATCGGCTCGTCTTCCTTTACCTCTGTACTCTCTCTCTCTCTCTCTCTCTCTCTCTCTCTCTCTCTCTCTAAGCCCTAAGCTGCCACCACCAACATCGAACCCGATAAGCTTTAAGAGTTTGGAGTGCATCTAGAAACCTAAGCACACACTTCCGCCATCTCAAGATACCAGTTCAAGATCGAAACACCATCCCTCTATCCCCACTCAGATCCCACGCACCGCTGCCCCTAACCTTCTCCTTCAAAACGAAAGAAATGCTCGATGATTCTTCCTCTACCGGTGGTCCCACCTCCGAATCACTCGAGACTGAAATTTTTGAGGACCGTCTCTTACAGGTACGTTTCTGTAATCAGAGTGGCAAAGGGAAGAAAGTCGACCCATGGAAGAGCATGAAGTCTGGGGAGAAATCCGGTGGGAGTTCAGGATCTAGGGAAAACATATACCTCCCACTGGTGCCTTCGAAGGATCCGAATTCAGGTTGAGTTTGGAGTGCGTCTAATGAAATCTGATCATCGGCGATGCAATAACGGTTCTCTCTCACACTCGAACCCTAGATCTCGCTTCCTACCCTCCTTCATCTCTATTCTCTAAGACAAAGGATTCCAATAAAAAGGATGTGCGTTGATTTGCGCTGGAGATGGCGCTCCTGGAGATGAGCTGCCTCCTCCTCCAATAAGAAGTATATAGGAGCGATTCTTAATGTATACTGACATTATCACCTTCACCTCCCCTCGTCTATAACTTCACCGTGGTTCTGCACCTAGGTTTGCCACCGGTCGCTTCTAGCTTTGCACTCATTGGTATGGAACGCCAGCTCCTGTTTAGTTTGGAGTGCCTATGTTGAATCACTCTTACTACTCTTATTCCTTTTCTCTTTGCCGCCACCTCCTGCTGTGCACCGTTGCTTCTCCGAATCCTCTACCGCCACCTGTTTCTGGCTTTATTACCCAGAAATTTGAGGTTTACTTTGGTTTAGGTGTGATTCTTCTTCCTTTTCACATCGTATAACTTTATCTTCACTCTAATTCTCATCTTTGCATTCCAATTTTATTTAGCCTCTCAAAATCGATCTCAAGGTCGATTTTGCATGTTTTTTTGACTTTAATCAATTTACTTTGACATTTGACTTTAATCTATTTTGACTTTAATCAAGGTCACTTTAGTTTGATTATGTGATACTGGTTTATTTATTTATTAAGCAATTCGCTTTCATATTTGGAAATTCAGGGGGTTTGACTCTTTATAGTTTAAAGGAGGCAAGAACCTGTACTAAGGTTCAAATTTAAGGATTTACAGAATTGTGAAGGGGAGAAGTCGATTCACAGACTAGGCAGCGAGACCAACATTTGCACTGGTTCTTTTGGTATTGTTCATTGTTCTGATTGGAATGGCTCTGTAAGTAATACACCTTTTTCCTTTTATTATTATATATGTAACGAGGGTATTTTGGTCTTTTCATTTAAAACTTTACAAACTCCACTACTTTCCAGGATGTTGCAGTGACGATTCTTTTAGAACAAGATTTTCATCTAGAGAATCTCTATGAAAAAACAAGAAGGAAGGTGAAACGACAACTGTCAATGGTGTTGCTGGTGGGACGTCTAGTGGGAATGGACACATGGCCACAGTATGTGCTTTCATCTGTTGTTCTTCCTGATGAAAGATTTTTTTTCTTAATTTGACTTTGGCTGATTTGGCAGAAGAATATGGAGCAAGAAGGCGGGATGGGTAATGGGGATTCAGCACAAATACGGATGAGCAAAGGAACCGAGGAACCGGTCAGAACCGGAACAGTGTCTGATTTGTTTTCCATGAAGTCTCACCTACATGAAGACATATGGTCTGAGATTATTATGAAAGATTATGCTGTGTTAGTGCTACATGTGTGTCACATGGGAATACTCTTGCAAACAGTAACTGGACTGAAAGCAGAAAATGGTTTGCTTCAACATGGTTTATGTGAATCGAACTCTCTAGTGTCACAACTAAAGGATCATAACTTGAAATCAAGAAAAGAGCTGGAACAAGTATTATGAGAATAATAGTATGTTAATGGTTCTTGATAAGTTTAAAGAAGAGGAGGTGAAACAAGTAGACTGTATGCTGAATATAGATTGCTAAAACAATAGTATGAGAATAATAGTATTATTGTTTTGTATTTACTTAATGAAATCTCATTTCTACAACATTGTTAATTCTTTTTTTGAATATAGATTGCTGAAACAAGTAGACTGTATGCTTAAGAGAAAGAAGAGGAGGTGAAATTATATGAGATTTCTGTTGAAGAGCTTGATTGTATGGTGATTGTCCTTGAAAACCAGGTTAGCTTTTTTTTTTTTAATTAGAAGTTAGCATTATATTGTAAAACTTTAGATGTATTTTTTTAATTTTTGTTGTATATTAATTTAAGGTTGACATGGTCAAAGGAGATGCTGAAAAGCAACGATTGCAAAGGGAAGAGCTAGAACTAGAGTTTCATGCTTTTAAACAACAAATCAACCAAATCAAAACTAGTGATTAAGACATAAAAAGGTTTGATAACCATAACTCATCAAAGAAACATTGAAATAATTGTGCATTTTTGTTGATAAATGACTCTTTTTCTACAGAGCTTTGAATGAAAAAGAGAAAAGTCTTCAAGAGTCCCTTCAGCAGGTTGGACTTCTTGAAAAAGAGATTGCCAACAAAGATAAAGTGGTGCAAGTTCTTCTCTTTTTTCTTGTATCTGATTAAAACCATATGTAAGTTAACTAATTTAACCTATATTTTTATTCTTTTTTAATTTTTTCTCAGATTGTCCAACATAAAGCTCACATTTCCGAGCTTAATCTGCATGCTGAAGCTCAAGATAGAGAATACAAACAAACG